>NW_022170663.1:25214044-25214709 GCF_008802855.1 Photinus pyralis
CATCTGACATTTATGGATGAGGTTATGGTAAATTTAGAACCGTTTAACTTTCATGGAGATCCTTGTAGATGCAACTGGTTCCATTACAATTAAAGTATCAGTAAAATCAACACATTTGGTCAAGATTGACCTAAAAATCAAATTTTTACGTTTAAACTAAAAAATTGCAGGACCTTGATGGCCCTAAAAATCAGAGCGGCGTTCTACTAAGAAAAGCAGGTTATCACCTAGAAAAAAAAGAAAACCCTATCAAAGGATTCCTAAGTGCAGGTAGACTTGTAGCATCTTTTTTGCGCAAGGTGTTTTTTTTTGGGTAACATTCGAGTCCTTTACAATAAATTACGGTTCAGTGCGGAACTGAACAGGTTGATGCTGTTGACACTGAAAAGAAGAACATATACGAACCTGTATCGCTGATCCAAAAACTCGGTACAATCTAGACAACATTTCTGTTCACGACCTTTACATCGGTTCTCGTGGTGCAGTGATAAAACGTCCCCCTAGTCGATCCAAAGAATATGGTTTCAGCAAAGAGATTCTTGAGAAAATTGTTAAATGCGTCATTCAGAATTCGGTAAAATATCATTAACAATCATTAATATTCCTGTGTCTTAAAATAGGCAACTTGTTAGCATAACAGGCAGGCATTTATTTACTAAATAAAG
>NW_022170663.1:25214809-25275253 GCF_008802855.1 Photinus pyralis
TTGTATCGGTTTATTTTTGTTGTAGGGGTAGATCTCGCCCCCTTAAATGTTCGTGCAAGTCTTTTGTGTGTCCACCACGTAATAATTCTATTGCCCTAGGTTTGAGTATAAACGGGCTTTTGATTGTGACGTTTGATGGTCTTCCGCCTTCATAAAACGCGACCTGGTATTAATGATTACTTTAGTGCATCTTCAACAGACGGTTTTCATCCATGTAGCAGGTGCTTTAAATTTGAATTAATACGAAAACGTACATTTTTCTCCAAAATTTACGCAATTTATGTTTTTTACTAAACCCGAGGATTAAGCGAGAGCACAATTTTGACGCGGGTCTAAAGACCCTATGTCTTGAATAATCAGTCTATGTGTGCTACTCACTATCTCTTATGAAACAGCGGTATAAACATTTGGAATAGGTAGCTTTGTTAATAAGACAAATAAATAAAAATGTCAAAAAACTTTAATGGAGCATTTTTCTTCCAAATAAACTTATTGTTCAAATGTTTTGGGGCATGTTGTTTAGGAGCTACATTTCCAAAAGTCTCAAAAATTGTTTCTTCTTTAATTTTTTCTTCTGGTAAGTACTTAATTTTTGATTATGCTTCGATATTGTAAAAGTATATCCAAGGTGGTGCATCCCTAAAATGGTTTTGATGTCGACAATATATGTCGCATGTCCGAAAATAGTGGATCCAAAATTATTTTTTGAAAAATGGTTTGTTCACTCAAATGATCAGAATTGTATGAAATTTTGTGGGTACACACACAGAAACTGTGGAAAAGTTTTTTCATATCACTTCTCAAAAAAAGTTATGTGCGTTTTGTCGTCGAAACCACCTGACTTTCGTTCTTATGCTTTCATCGCGAAAAAGTGTTCCCGAATATTCAAATCTAAAGCGACGAAATGAAATTTTTCGTCCAGATTGAAATTTTCTTTGGGGCATCTTAGGGTATACCATTTCATTATAATTGTATCTATAAAATGAATTGTGACGCTGGCATTAGATTTGCAATCTTGAGGATCAGGTGCTGTCCAAAAAGTTGTAGAATTCATAATACGATGCAATTCTTATGCAAAGACTATTTACATCACTGAAAATCTATTTTCACAAGTAATTTTAATTAATCGTCGAAGCTTTTCATTGTATTATGTATCAAAACCTTTGGAGCTTTTAGGGTGTGCACAATTTCAAGACAATCTCGGAAATTTTACATAGCAATTGACATGGCATCTCACAAGAAATGACAGCGACTTAATAATTACCTTAGCTGGCGCTACATTTCTGGGCTGGTAATTACAAAAAGCTCCTTTTTAACATCTCATTATGTCCCATTTACCTTAATTAGAAAAGTCAGACGTCGGGACTACTGTAAACCGAGAAAAATTAAGGCAAATTTTTAAATTAGACATTTAATTGTTCGTGCAGCTCTTAAGAGAACCGTTATTTATCCGGGTGTAGTTAAAGACACCCGGACTACGAAGTCGTTAGTGCGTTTAACAACGCGCTTGGTCAGCCATCCATACCCCATGTCTGGAGATTCCATATTAACCACCGTTCTCGACGAGCGGCTTGGCCTTGTTTGTCAACTTCTTTGTATATTACTTTCCTAACCATTTTTTTTCTGCCAGGAAGTAATTTTTTTCAGAGTTTTCCGGATATGCAGCGTCGGCATATGCCGCCGCTATTCAATTTGTATAATTAATGATGCCGCCGCAATTTTCACACTTGCCATCTTCTTCCGTCCATTAATTTAATAACTTTATAAATCCCCGAGGCAGATGAAACCAGTGTTGTCCAATTCGCCTCGATACCGGACTGTAGTAGCAGCGGTAGTAAATTAAGTCTTACGCTCTGTTAAGCTCAAATATAAAAAATATGGAGCTTAGAGTGGATCCCCTATATTTAATTTAATCTATTTTTTGACTAAATCAACGCAATTCAGACCTCTTCCTTTAAGTTTGTCATTACGTAAGTTGCCCTATTATTACGGCATGTAATAAAGCGTTCCTAAAAATGGTTCTTGAAATTACAGGTCTGGAGAATAACGAGCGAAATAATCGATATTTAATTCTTATTTTTTTTTTGGATTTCGGTCGGAAAACTTAAATTCCTGAATGAAAACGCGTTGGAGTGTGACCGGATAAAAATACGACCGACAGACAGCCGCATTTTCCAGAACGCAGACGGCGGAATTACTTCTTTTTTTTATTGCCGATTATGACATCAGAGGTTCCGCGTTTTTCAAAAATAGCAGTGACCCAGAAATACCCAGACTCGACTTGACATCTCGGCAAAATTATTTAACGCTCGCTCGTATATCATGGATTTTTCTATTAGGAATGCACACATTACGTGACCCGACAAACTTGCACGTTAAAATAATAATAATATGCAAATCGTTGCGGTACGTGCAGCATGTGAAAAATCGTACTTAGTAGTTGCCGCAACTTTCGTAAACAATGCGGAAGTTGAGTTAAGAAGTGTCCAACTTCCAACAATACAGAAATTAATGCCAAAGTCCCGATTTTATTACACTTTGGTATCCACCCACAACGCAAAGACGAGACTCTTGGCACATAATCGCCATTGTTTCAATTTTGTTTCATCATTGGAATTGGCGTCTATAGTTCGGTATATTTAGACAAAATATGTTATTTTTAAATTGAGTGCAAATTTTGCCTTTGTTTTCGATTTTTTGATGAATTGAATAGCGTTCCCTTGCAGTAATGACTACCTATCTCCAGTCGATTTTTAAATGTTTTGCGATAGCTGCTAGCTAAGGACAATTAAATTCAAATTATTGGTTCTTGAAATTCGGCTTGGCATGCATATCATTAAAATTGCTGCATTCTCTTGAAGGAATGTTTCTAATTACTTTTGACTGGAACACGCTAAAAATGGGTTTTTGTTAACTTTCCACAAAAATTTCAATTTAGATTAGATTTCTTAGTCCCGATCGCTGTAAACATAAAATTAATTGGGATTAAAATCATTCTTTACGTCTTTCGAATTACAAATCTCCATATGGAATCTCAAGATAAAATGCACTGTTCCTTTGTGAAGAATTGTGATTTTGAATTCCAAATTATTGAAGTTGTGATTACAATTTGGTCCTCCGAACCGAATCAATTTTCTAGCGCAAACTACTCGCTCATTAAATTATGTTATTATACTCATTTTTATACTGAAGGATCTATAACTTTGGAGCCATAAGCGACAAAGCCCAAAAATTAATACAAAATCGATGTGGACGATATGGAAGTAGCGGCCCCTTCCATTTATCGACCTTGAGAGAGTAGAAAGTTTTTTTACATGCGGTGAATTTACATAATGATCTGGCATTGGCGACAGGGTTTTACAAAACAGTGGCGGGCGCAGTGTGAGTCGTGAAAAGGGGGGACACCCAGTAGAGATAGCTAGGACTGGGTGGTAGAGGTTCGGGACAGATAGAATTTTGAAAATTTTCTTTAATCCAGATTGTTCGCGAGAATTATCAAATTTTAATTCCAAGGATTTGTTTTTCATTTTCAAGATTCGGTATTTTACACGTGAATTTTTATAAATGTTGTAATATTAAGATTTACCGTCAAGGTAAAATTTGATTTTTTTATGTAGGAATTTAAAAAAGTTTTGTAATTTTTTATAGATAGTTCATGAACCATTATTATTACTTAAACTTAAATCCTAAAATTGATCTCATCGACTTATGAGATGAGCATTTTTCTGTGTTTAAAGTAAAACCTTTCTCTATCTAAAAATTCAAAAAAGTGTCTTTTCATTAGATCGAGTTTCTAATTTCTAAATTATTAACCAGTGTTTTAGCGAGGAATTTTTCCGTCCGTCCTGCCAATTCTCAGTCTAGTTGGAGCCTGAAAATAGCTATTGATGATATACGCCTTCGCCAATTTCAAGGTTTTATAATTATTGCCACATTTTCACAAATGGAAAAAGTAGCTATCGTGGACATGACAAAATATTTACGTCTGCCCATTTGATCATCTGTCCATGTCGTCTGTTACTTTTGGCTGAAAAGTGGGATTGAAGTGAAACGTTGGGAATAGCTTAATTATATGTGTCAGGCTGCTCGTTAATTAGAGGCGTGTAGAAATCTATACTGAGAAATGTTTCTTCTACATTTTGAGATTAAATTGATGACACGGAAACGCTTCCTAAAAATTATGAGACTAATGATTACGATATATTTATTTAGAGTTCTGTAAACAAATCGATTAAGAGTTCGACGACACATTTCATCAAACCTCTCAGGGTTTTAAAATTTGGAAAGGTCGAAATTATAAAGTTAGAGCTTAACATAGGAACCTTTTTTGCAAACTTAAAAATCGGTATTTCTCGTAATTTTCAATTTTTTGCGAATTTTCTCGAATTTTTGACATTGATCATTTATGGGAAACTTTTACTAGGAATATCAAAACTTTCCTCCGAAAAAGAAGTAAATACATGATTTTTAGAATAAAAAATAAGCCGCGTGATCTAGACAGCACTTAGGCACACCAAGATCAATAAATTGTGCCTTCTCCCTTTTCTTCGCAACGGGGTGCCGAGTCAGTTTCTCTCAATAAAGGATAGGACCCTCCCCCGTTTCAGATAACCAAGGAGTTGATGTCTGTCTCTGATCAAGACGTCACAGTGACAAACCACATGCTAGGTAGTTTCATCAACCTCCTCCACGTGGGCTTCGGTACAATCCCAATGTTATGCAGGAGATAGTTGACCATCTAGTGCCTCGTGAGGCCACCGGTGATTTTTCTAATCTTGCTACTATTCAGTTCTAGAAGCTTAGAAAACCCAGATTTCCGAAGGGGTCCTATTAAAAAGACCCTAGGCTACCTGAGTCCGGTTCTTTGTTGCCACTGAGCCTGGAATTGACTGCCCACCCAATCTTTACTCCTGGATTTTTTTAATAGAAACTTTTTATAATATCCAAAATTATCAAGTTTGCTACCAATTTACGTACTTCAAGTTTGTGATCGGTGGTGTAATTCTGCATGTTGAAGGGGGGGGGGGGGTCATTTTTTTAAATGGCGGCAAAAATATGGAACAAATTCATTTCAAAATTAAGTGTTCGGTTTTAAAAAAAAAATTCGCACACGTTTATCATAATTATTTCTTGGACTTTTTTGCAGTAAAGTAAAGTAGGTAAGTAAACTACATCAGGCTGCGTAAAAAAAAGTAGGTATATACCTAAAATTGAATTGTGGTTTTTTTTACTTTTGCTCCCACAAAGTTAAAGATAGAGTATAGGATATGCTGTATGAATTGTGCGTAGAATTTGACACAAAATTCAAAAACTGATTTAAAAAAATACTGATCCATTTTTAAAAATGTACTTTGGTATAAAAATCTACGCACCCTGTATATTTTTCTTTAGTGCAAAAGATGCTTGCGAGAACAAATTTTGATAGACGTATGCGAGCATTTGATCCAACATCTGATTGGCAACATAAAAGACTTTTAAATTACATAATCAAATTTAAGAGAAAAAGGAATGGAAAATAGTGTTTAATTTTATAATTTCAGTAATTTGCGTTGACAAAAAAAAGTTAGGCCTTTGTTAGTTACGTCAAAGCAATTTGTTGTATCCAAAATCATTAAAAAAATGTATAGGTAAGTAAATCTCTATGTTTAAACATTATTTACAGTGGCGTGCGTCTACATAACTAAAAGGGCGATAGTCTTTCTGATCTCTTGCTAGTTCTTTGAAGATGATGGGCTGTGTTATCGCTTCGACGCGTGATAGTGCGTCGGCTACAACATTTTCTTTTTTTAGGACGTGCTGTATGTCGGTTGTATACTGTAATAAGAAATCCAGGTGGCGTGATTGTGTAATATTTGACGGTTTGGAATATGGCGAGCAGCTCAGGGTTGTACGTGTCATATTTCTGTTACGGCAGGGACAGTTTTTTTGAAAAAATGCCAAGGGTTTCCATTATCCATTCTCGTGTTACTGGATGACACCTCCGACGGCGAAATCTTTTCTAATTTTATTTTAACGATCGCATCTATCATTTCATTTAGTGTGATGTGCATTTCTTCACTATAATATTCTGTCCATCTGTTCATTACGTCTTCGTCTGCTGTTAATATTTCACTTTCTCTGTTTAGAATTGATACGATATTTCTAGATTCTCCTTTTTTTATTTTGGTTCCCGTTACTTTCTTCCTCCACTTTCTCGCTAAGCACTCTGCTTCGCATCTTTTGACTTTTTCGCTGTATTTCATTTTTTCTTACTTGTTCTTTTATTTCTTCATTCTTCATGCTGAAGTGTTCTACGGATGCCCAACACCTGTTTAGCTGTCATAAACCACAAACTTCTAAAGGTTCTTTTTGCAATCGGTAGCGTATATAGCTCTAGCACCTGAGCCAAGGAAATTCTTGATAATTTTAACCACAGATACTTCTGCTGAAGGCAAATATATCGCATATAGTAAAGTAAATATCAGTTGTGCGCATACGCAGACTGCGTAATGGCAACTTTTTAGTTATGGAGGTATTTCTTTGAAATTTTACCCAAAGATGCTTTTAGTGTAACCAAACGTATCACATATTGTAAACATCAGATTAATGTGCGCATGTGCAGGCGGCGCAAAATCAACTGTTATTTATCGAGATATCTTTTTGAAATTTTAATCACATATGCTTCTGTTAAAGGCAACATAACTGATATTGCAAAATTTAAATGTGCGCATGCGCAGTCAGTTCCAGCTTCTTTATTTATCAAGATAGTTCTTTGAAATTTTAACCATACATGCTTCTAGTAAAGAAAAACATATCACATGTAGTAAAAATCGAAAACTACCTACAAATGTCATTAGGAAAAGCAAACATCTCGCACATAGTAAAAATCAAATCCACGCATGCGCAGACTGTAAAACCTTTTCACTTTTGAAAATCTCTCTACAGTTTAACCATAAACGCTTCTAGTAAAAGAAACATCGCATACCTATAGCATAAATTAAATGTGCTCATGCGCGAACTGCGCAACGTCAACTTTTTTGTTTATGGAGATATTTTTTTGAAATTTTAACCATATATGCCTCTAGTAAAGGAAATCACAGCGCACATAGCTATGGCCTTTTGGGAAGTACTGATCATTCATGGAAAATGCGCTGAAGTTAGCCGTAAATCCTATGCAGCTGTAAGGTTTCGTTGATTTCCTCCTTTATGTTTGCGAAGATTGCACGTTTTTGTGAGATGAAGAGGGCCCGTGGTTCTCATGTTCGCCTTGTTCTGTTATTCAGTTTCAGTGCCGAATAGGTGGCTGAGAAGCTGGTGGGTCGGCTTTTGTGGTCCGAACGACTGTTCGAGGAAGGCCCATGGCTTCGTTCCAGTTACTCGCTTTAGGGCGAACACCTTTTTACTTGTTTAGATCTGCTTTAGGGGTTTATTTCCGCTCTTGTCTCTTTTATGATGCTCTGCTAATACCGTTTTGTATTTAGTATCTCTCTTGCTCTCTGCTGTTGAAGTCATCAGCTATGTACAGCTTCCCCATCGCATTCTCTGTTACTTTGTTTAATTCCTCCCAGAACTTACCCTTATTTTCACATTCTCGAATTAATTCGTTTTCTTTGCGGTTAACTGCTCGTATGTTCTAAGTATCATCAAGTTTCCAGTTTTTCGTAGATCTGTCTTGGTTTAGCCCAGGGTGCATCTCTCACCGTTTTTCGGGTGTCGGTTGTCATATCCCGGCAGTTTCTTTTCAGGTCACGTGTATTTTGATCAAAGCATACCAAAATCATTATTCATGCAATAAGATCGCTGGGAAACAGACCAAGAGCATTATTTCGATGCCCAAGACATGAATTTTATGTTGATTGTTGACAATATGTCTAGGTATCTTGCGACCTATAAATAGTCGTTAAAAAATGATGGTAATATTGAGGATCCTTAGATATATCGGTGTATTGCATCTAATTTTGTGAATTTGTATAGTACATACATGCACTAAATCCTACAAACGCCATTTATTTTTTCCGACCCACGGATTAACCTAGTGACGATCTCTGGTTAAAATCATTATTTATGAACAACTTTTCAATGTTTGATGCATGCATTTGTCGTGCACATAGATATGTTAGCGTTATTCGATTTCTACGAGGAAAATTTTTCTCGTCTGTTTTAGGGTGGACCTGTCACATTTTCAAGGAAGATCATACTCATCGTACGCAATACGCAGCTTTTTCATATCACTTCATTAGGAGTAGCATGGCATTCTAAGTAGAGAAAAATTTACAACTGTCGGTTTCGTAGTTTTTAAATGTATCATTTTTGCAATTCTTGGTATAACGTAATGCAATGTATTCACAACAGCGGTTTTGAAACCTGTGCCTCTATTTTGGTGCGCTCCGTGGAAATTCCTTCAGGCGTGAGGTACTGCGCGAGGTATTTAATGATTTTTCGGGCGAAGTGGCACTTTGTACGCCTGGATTTTAGTGTGAATAAGGTGTTTGTCGAAATTTCCGGAAAGGACAATAATGTCGTCTAGGTAGCCTAGGACCTACGAGATTTTCCTTCATTCGGTGGATGACGCGTTGGAGGGTGGCGGGCGCGTTCCGAAGTCCAAAGGGCATGCGTTTGTTTCGAGGGGACAAAAGAATGCTGTCTTGTCTTTGCATTTCTCGGCTACCGCGATCTGCAAATAACCGACCTGCAGGTCGACAGAAGTCATCAGCTGGGCTCGGACTGCATGGAGCAGGTCGTCGATGCGGGGCAGTGGATAGTTATCGGGAAGGGTTACCGCGTTCAGCTTTCGATAATCAATGCAGACGAACCCGTTCGGTTTTGGAACCATAACCACAGGAGCTGCCCATGGTGATTCGCATTCTTCTATGATGTCGGTTGCTAGCACGCTGGTTAGCTCTGCCTAGAGCGTGCTTTGCTTTACGGGATCAAGTTGGCGAAACAATTGGTTGGCATATGGTCGTGTCTCGCACGTGATAGCGTGGTGGGAGCTGAAGGTACTGCATCCTTTGCAGTGAACGTCCGCTTTTCGTTTACCGCGTGCTCATGTCTTCTTACAGAGGGCGCGTCCAGGTCGTTTCGTCGCATGCTTTGAGTTGCTGGGGTCTTACTTCGTCTTGGGAGTTCGACGAAGATGTTGAAAATGAAGTTCGGAGTCCCTCTTATTTCGAACTCGTCTATGAAGTACGCCGTAAATCCTATGCAGCTGTAAGGTTTCGTTGATTTCTTCCTTTATTGTTTGCGAAGATTGCACGTTTTTGTGAGATGAAGAGGGCCCGTGGTTCTCATGTTCGCCTTGTTCTGTTATTCAGTTTCAGTGCCGAATAGGTGGCTGAGAAGCTGGTGGGTCGGTTTTTGTGGTCCGAACGACTGATCGGGGAAGGCCCGTGGCTTCGCTCCAGGTGTGAGGTGGAGATGGTCAAAAGGGGTGAAAATCACCCCTCGCCACCCGGTCGCGGCGTTTTTTTTATCATTGCTTATACGTGATGTTCGCATCGATGAATAAATGCTTGGGCGACCTCCGTACCGTTAGAAGCGGGCGGTGCAGTTTGTGAATGACCCTCCGGTGGCAGGAAAAGTAGTCAGATAAAGTGCTGTTACTGCACTGCCATGGAAAGCGAACATTTCCTGACTAAAGTAGGCATGACGATTTCGTTTTCAAGAAGAAATCGATTAGGTACCTATATATGATTTTTGAAAATTAGGTCTGAATTTTGATTTTTGTTCCCCACCTTTTGCATACAGCTTTTTTACTTACCTATCGAGATTCCGAAATGATTTCTCACACATTTTGAGTTATTGCATTTCGGCTTCAACCCGATTCTTACTGTTGAATTGAAAGCTCTGTGGCTTTTTGAACCTAGATCATATTTTCTGCTTAAAAACCTTCCCAATGTGGGTGCCAAATAACTCATCCAGCTTGAGGCGTTTTAGCCCACAGACTGTTCATTTCAACAATGAATTTAGGTAGGTACCTATTCGATTTTCAAAAACGTCGATCTCTATCTAAATCGGGCCAAATTGAAGCACCTGTCTCGTTCAAGTTGGGAACGTTAATCCTACCCTTCCCTTCCCATATCTTTCGCGCTATATATGTGGACAGGCGATTAGGAATCATTGCGAAACATGCAAATCACACGAAATCGTGGCGCCAATCTTCCGCGAAAATTTGACTCATTCAAATCGGGCAAGGTGTGTGTAATTGGATCAGGAATGAACCGTCGCCGCGTCCTTGTAGTAAAAATACTGAAATTCTTAGAAGGGCGCCCGAGTGCATACCTTAATGCATTCTCATTCATTTTTCGGGATAATGAATGGAGTGGCGGCGCCCGCTATTATATTTCGTCTCGATTTTTCTTACAATAATAATTATAGGTAAAATAGTGCGACCGATGACTTCAATTTAATCAAGGAAGTACGTAATGGAACAAAGGTAATGAGGAATGGCGCCGATAACTGCATCGGCTACAATTAACTGTTTTATTGCGTTTTTTTTTCTTCGACGCGCAAGGTGCCTTTTGCGCCCGGCTAACTTAATTAAAAACGCGCTTTAGTGTGAAAATTTAAGGACGTCTTTAAAGGGATTCTTACCCTTGTAACCTTCTAATTGAATGTTATAAAGTTACAGGAAGAAAGTGTGGGATTTCGGGGGGTATTATCCAAGTTCGGCCTACAAACAAGCTGTTGGTAACGTAAATGGTGACATTTGTCGGATTTCATCCCTCGGTTTGAATTTTTTGCGCGTCACACGTGTCGGCTGCGAAATCGCCGTTTGCGTACGAAAACCGTGCACTTTTCTCCGCTACGGGCCTTTTCCGAGACGGGGTTGACGATTTCGGCACGTAAAAATTCGAAATTTGTTCGGATTTTGCGGTAAAAATTAATATAAATCTAATGCGCACTGGAGCAGTTCGAGCGCGGTGGCCATTTTATGATACCCCGTTCGTCCCGCCAGTCCATGGTCCGACTTTTGCGTCTTTGAGCGATAATTTCGGCACGAAAGACGCTAAAATTGTGATTCTTTTTGGTCTCGAAGGGTAAAGGGAGGTAACGGCGTCGAATTTGAATCATAAAATGTGCCGGAATGACGTCGGGGGTGTAAATAATGTTAAATTTCCTTTAAGGAAGGTCGCGTTTTCCCACCACAGCGTTCACGAGTTCGTGATGTGATACGATCTACTAAAACGCAAACGTTATTTAGCTATCTTTCTTTCTCTTATTTAAAGTTTAGGAATTGAATTTTAGAACGTAAGTTTACCAGTTGCTATGCGGTCTTGCCAGTTTGCAAAGCATTTCATTTTCCTAGTCGCAAATTCCGTGCCGTTGAGAATGTTAGTGCTTCTCGCTCTCTTGGACCACCTTAAAAATTCAGGGCCTCCCTCGACGATTTGGAGTAGCACGTAGTTCAATGTAAGTTGTCATAAAAATTTATTTACCCTTTTAATTTATTGCGAATTTTTGGACGTTATTCCAGGGTTACTTTTTTAAAATTTATCGCAAAACTGTTTCATCCCCTTTTCTTCCGCATTAAATGTTCATTTTTCGTTTTGCGAAATTCCACAAAAGTCCCGTTGACAGTTTGGCAATGTATGCGAGCGGTCTTTGGACTTCCAATTGGACTTGCAGATAAATCGTTTACAGTGTCTACTTTTATTTTAGTTTTTCGGGTCTAGGAACTTGCAAGATTATAATTGTAATGATGTGGGAGCGCTGTCTAGCCTAGACAGGGGCCCTGTTTAGGAGAGTCTCGTCTGGCCCATCGAATTACCGCTAGTCATTCGCCAATTTTTTTCATGCAGCAGTTCTCACGATTCGAACATTTACCCCAAATTCGCACTCGACCGTCACTTCGTGTCAAAACGCGATGCATCAGGTGCATCATTTTTTCATTTCCTACATCTCGGAGGAGGAATTTTGAAATTGTCGCACTTACTAATAAGGAAATCGATACATCTACATACAGCTGTATTAAAACATTTATATAATGGTGTTAATACGCTTATTTATGTGTGACATATCTAGACAGTGTACTTGTTCGAGTTCGATGACCTTAGACTTGGGCATATTCTTGAATCATTATAAATCGTTAATATCGTGCAAAAATTCGATACACATTTCGAATCTAAACAGATTTCGCGTCGGAATTTTTTCGAAAAAAAAAACTGATAAAATTCGTAATTGGAGCACTTTAAAAATTTAAATGGTCTCGTCATGTTGTGTTAATGGAATGACGCAAATGTATGTCGCTGTTTGTGTTTTAAAACATCTTATCACTTTATTATCACGTCGTGTCTCCATAGATCGCGTCGAGGCGCTTGATATTGTGATGTAACTCATTGGCAATATAAGGATTGCGCACACACTAATCCACTGTATAAATATTTTCTGTCCTAAATTTGCGTCAACATGCACTCCATAAATTCTTTCGCTTGCAAAACGGCACAATTACAGACCGACTGATATCTTTGGATAAATATATAACGCGATTATCTGGCGTCGTACCGTATTTCTTTTGAGATTACTTCGAAACGCTCCTTGGTCAATTTGTATTTGGCCTTGAAACACGTACGTCAATGGAAAATTTTTAGGTATAGCGATGTTTCTTCGGCAAAAAAACTAGCGGAAAAACGTGACAAATCATCCCTTAATGATCGTGCATTGGGTGATATAGCTAGTTGAATTTGTAAATAGGTACCCAATAATCGCGAATATTCCGAAAAGTACCGTACTTTCTTCATCTTTTGTCTCGAGTAAAATCGCGATGATGTAATCCTTCAAGGGATAATTTTCTTTAGCCACTATACTTTGGATCAACGCAATTATACCAAATCATTGTTATAAAACCATCATTTTTATGCATTAAGTAGGTAAAATATTAGAGGGTCCATTTTGGCTGTAATGGAACAATTTACTGCACGAAAGTGATCCTTTTATTTCACTACTTCAGAACAGGGATGCTCTGGCACCGGCTTTGTTGACGTAACTCAAAACCTCGTAACTGGCTTTAGGATTTTCTTCAAAAAGGGATCCACGCTATTTATTAGCCGTTGTAAATTCGTCCAAGTGTTTATCCATGAACAGTTTCTGCATATCATTTAGCCAAAATTTCTGCGGATTCTTGGATTGCAGGTTAAGGTCTTTACAATCTGCACGTTTCTGGAGTTTCGTTGATCTTCTTGAGCAATTCTCCAGCTACTCTGCTCTGACTAAATTAATTTTGGTCATTCGGACTTTCTGTCCGTCAGTCTGTGTTGGTAGCTCCTTCTCTATATTTGTTTGAACAGTTGTTTTGGAAGGGTTGCGAGACCAACGAACTACAGTGTTCTAGATTGTGGCTCTTGGTAAAAGTTTCGTTAAGTGTAATTTTCATAGTTCAAGAACCAGAACAGTATTTTTTTAGAAACTTCGGTGCTTGCGTTACTATAGGTACAGAGGGAGTTCCATTTCAAACAGAAGCATCGATTGTAATTGTGCAAAAAATCTAAAATTGCAAAAGTCATGTCCATGTAGACAGCTCGGGGGAAGCTTATTGAAAATTTTTAGCTCCCCCCCCCTCTCCTCCCCCCACAAAATCAAATGTGAGTTTCAATTTTTAAAAAAACGACAATTATACACGACCCTCCTGGCGCAGTGCGGTGCATGCTCGATTGCGGTACTAAGCATCCCTTGCAGCGTTGCCATGAATTAATTTAAATGACTAAAATTCTAAGAATGAATTTAAACTTTTTCCAATGGGAACAAATTGCATTATTTATTTACTCCGAATGCAAATATTAGATGGGGCATGATAACCGAAAGTGCGTAGGTTACAAATTAAAGCATGGTTCGGTAATTCTACCCCGTGGAGGGGTGCAAATTTATATTGGCATTTTGTAAAGGGTTGAAGATTTTCTCGTGTAGTGTAAATTCTTGTAATTTATTCGTCTTATGATGTTGCTGAAGTACTTTTGAAACTTTGCCTTTTTGTATGTACATACTTTCACTTCCAGCTAGCTCAGGTAAAAATAGTTTAAAAGAGGAAAGAATGTAGTTCACTTCGCTTTCACTGATATTTAATTCATTGTCAATAATTTGTAACCAAAATTTGGAAAAGTTTGGGTTTATGTAATTCTCATGCAGACCTCTCTTTGATCCAAAAGCTCTTCTTACATTCCTTTTTGTAGAATAGCAATAATTCCAAAAAGTTAATAAAAACTTAAATACGTTTATTATTATTAAATCTTGAAATAATGAAAACAAAAATTCTGGCAGCCACCCTAAAAGACCAACGCCCTAAATTTAATTGAAATAAACCGATTCAACGAAATATCAAAGGATCCGCCGTCATTACATTTTTAACAATCATTTATTTTAACCTTGCAAAATTCATATAGTAAACAGAAATGTATCAAGTTTATGTCTTGGGCATTGAGATAATGCTTTTGGTTTTTTCCCAACGATCTTGGTGTAAAAATAACGATTTTGACATGTTTTGATCAAAATCCATGTGGCCCTCAAAAATGCCTGAAAGTCATGTCCATGTCTTGAGATAATGCTCTTAGTCTTTTTCCCAACGATCTTGGTGCGTGAATAACGATTTTGGCATGTTTTGATCAAAATACACGTGACCTCAGAAAAAGTCTTTGAATCATACACGCGCGGTTGATGCGTTTAATGCACTTGAAAGCTTTCACAACTCCAAATTCTTGTGTAAAGAATAAATTTGGGTACATTTTGTTCTAAAACTTTTGACCTCGATCCCATATATTGAATTGTTACGTATCTAAGAGCTATTGGGAATAGTCTAGCGATAGTCCGAACTCGATACATGACCTAGAGAATGAAATATGTTGATTTCTATTATACTGAGCGCACAGTTTTTCCCTCGGTTTTTCCTGTTCTCGATTCGTATACGGACGGACAGACAACAATACAAAACTGTATACAGGATCTGCAAATAAACGTTCGATAAAACGCACACAAATCAGTTAATTTAGTTCACTCTTTTTCATTATCAAATGTAGGTAATGAAACAATGTACCTTTTTAATTGTTGCAATGGTAGCAGACGCTGACCTCAAGCGGGCGGAGCCTTTTGTCGCCTCGTCTCGAATTTCTCTCTGGTAGACTCGAGGGTAGACTTCACGTAGTGGTTTTGCACACTGGGATGTCTACATTGCTTTTCTCCAATGGAGATCCTGCTAAAATTAAGACATATTAAAGCGGTCCTGTAAAAAAAGTAACTAATACTTCGCTGGTGATTATTCAAATCTCCATTCACCAATGGGAGGTTTTATGATGTCGATAATGAAGCTGAAGTGTGTCTTCTTAGTAAATTTATTACAACGTTGCTATTTTTTCGCGAAGAAATTTGCCAGTAAACTTCTTTTCTTGCACTCACTTTTATAATTTACTTTGCCCTGAACTATCGGACCAACCCGCTTTTAAAATACCAAATTGCTGCTTTATACGTGTCGCCTGCCAAAGAGCGAATGCTACTTCACTCCCCCTCATAAGTCATAACTCATAACTGTGGCGCCATGCTAATCAAAGTATCTCCAACTTTGGAGACTTCCAAGAAAACTCCCAATTAATTAACTTCTCCCAAAAGAATAAATCCCAAGTTAATAACGATTAAAAATTAATTACTGAATCTTAAAACTACTTTCCACAAATAAATTGATATTCCGGGCACGTATAGGACCAAGTAAAACATAAGGCGACTCCTTGAATAAAGTTAGACGTTGACTCCAAGAAATGAGCTCACTTCTCGCATCCAAATCTGAAAACAGTAAAAAAAACCTCACCAGCCGCAGGGCTCGGTATATATAATTTGTTGATTAATGACTGAAGAGCCTCGCTGTACTCGTAGTCTACTTCTATACCAGGTACGGTACTTAATTGACCCCCTCCTTATGAAGGAAGTGGTGGTCTCCAACAACATTTGCGTTTCAAACTCGATCGTAACATAGCCGAGATGGGAAGGATACTGAGTAGGCACTGATGTTCATAAATACTTAAATGTAATAGCCCTTGAAGGGGCAAAGTAGTTATCAAGTATGACGCTAAAGAGTTACAGAAATTGTCCCTTATGAGGGTCGATTCTCAATGTTAAATCCCCTTCATGATCCGGTGATCTCTCTCACAGCATTTTAACCCAAGGTTACAAAACTTGTAAGTCGAACAAGAATCGTATGTAACGTAAAACGTATCCCGAACATGCACCCTAAAAGAAATCAAAGGTAACCCTCTTCTTTATGACATAAAATTGACCTACCTACCTCTTACCTCGTAGATGAAGCAGCAATTGTCGATCGAAAGTACAGTACAACAAATTACAGTCGAAACCTAAAGAAGGGATACTCTAAATATCCGAAATGCACATGGCGGTACTTACGATAAAAATGGAAGAAGGCAAATGTATAACCTCACTAGGAGCACAGGTGAATTGGTCTAAACTATTTCCAAATTATGATCCAATCGCCAAAGATCAATATATTGGGAACATGGCAATTAGAATTCCGTGCGTTCTACCTTAACGCTTTCAGCTGTTTTTTTTTAATCAACGTGTACGTGGATACGGCTTACGAAGAAAATGAAAGATTAACAGCCAAAAATCAAGGCGCTGGCAATTTGCGCGGATAAATTTCATCAATAGATCGAGCCATCTATCAATACGCTTCAAAGGTTAGGGGGATTTTTAACAATAATAGTGCATCGTAACGGAGAAAGCGAATTGTTAATTCACCGACATTAACAAGTGTCTTGTATTTTGTTTGCATTCAGTGCTCTGGGTCTTAACTCGTGAATAATTGTCAGGTGGAGTGTTATGAACTTAGTCCAGTAAGAATAGACCAAAAAATGACAAATAGGTGAACTAAATCATGTATTACTAATTCCTTCGGAAATGTGTAGCAGAAGATTCCCTGATCAACATATAATAAAGTCCCCCCGACTATCGGGTGTGCTAGAGGGGGAGGGGGGAGACCTCCACCCCTTTAGCACAACCGGTAGTCGGGGGGACTCTATTTAATGTTGAATAGGGAAACGTCCCTTACACAATTCCGAAGGAACTGGTAATACATGAATTTAGTTCCTTTATTTTTCCTATTCTGACTGGGATTTACTATGATATAATCGGGTTATTGTTTCTTCCAATAGATCCTGATGTAATTCCCCCGTTAAATTTCCTTGTAGAAATATCGGCCCAATAATTTTATTTCTAAACATACCTGCCCAAGATTAATTTTCTGCGGAAATTGGGTGCGATCTTCTCAAAAAAGTGTAGATTTTCGTTGTTCCAGTACCTCCAATTCTGTTTGTTTGGGAATCCGTTTAAGAAAAAAGTAAAATCTTCGATGAAGAAGATGTTTTTGAAAGAATTAGGATCTTCGTCAATTCCTTGAACTATTCGCAGTCAAATTCTCCGATCGTAATCATTTTCTTTTTTATAGAAAGAAACTCAGAGTTTTACGAACTGACTGTCCATTTTGCGACCGATTGCATTTATGAAGAACAAACAAGCACAGTAGTAAGTAACAAAAAATTATTTTTTCTATTTCGATGTGGAAACAATACCGAAACCGTACTTGATTGGCCCAGTTTGCGTGCGTTTCTAGACAGAAATGATGCCGAAAGAAATAGAAACGCATTATTTTTTTATTTTGTTGGATTGGTACCCCTTGCTTTTTTGCTGTCAACGGTATCCGTCAAATCAAAACTAAACATAACCTGTAAAGTGTAAATAACGTACGAGGAACTTGACCGATTGTATTAATTCCGATTAATTTTGAATATATACTCCAAAGGGTAGAACTTTTTTTTATTTTTACTTAGCGTAGTAAAATATGCCAGCAGTACATTCTTGCTTACTTTTTGAACTCCCCTTCTCGGTGAGCCAGTTTTCAAAAATTTTGTACTCTTCGTACTTTACTTTCGATTTTACAGGCAGTAAATTTAACGTCGCTTCATTGGTAATCTCTTGGATCTCCGATGGGGTACAAGAGACGTGTTTGTCATCCGTATTCATCGTAACTGCCGCAAAATGGAATTATGACCAAATACCTAATTAAAAGTTTGAAGTTTGAAAATACAGGAATCAGGTTAGCCAACGTGAAAATAAATGAATTGTGTCTATTACCAACATACACTGAATGATAGTTTAAAATTACCTAACAACGCCTAAAGGCAATATTTATAATTTGTATAATTTATTATTTAAAATAAAAGTCGAAATAGAAAAAATAGTATAAAGCACACGTGTCATTTGTCTACTTGTCGCACTCGGCTTTTGCCGCATTCGCCGCTACGCGGCTTATGCGGCAAACTACCTCGTGCGACAATCTTCGTGTCAAATGACACTTGTACTTTAATATACTATTTTAGTGGTGTAAACGGTATCGTACATATTTCAGCATGTTCTTGACTCGTCTAAATTTATCTACCAATAACCAACCAGCAATAGGTTTCGCATATTTTATGTGAAGTTAGCAACGATTATGCAGCAACAAATATGTTAGATATCCACATGGACATAAGGACGTATTATAAAATCCTGTTTAGGATTATCACTTCATAAAGACACCAATAAAATTTATACACATTTTAATATATAGGGTGAAATAATTGTCTGGAACTCTGAATATATCTTCAAAACAACAAGAAACTTTATGGTATCCAAAATTATAGAAAGTCAAACCAATCTACGTACTTTTAAATTTGTGACCAGTAGCATACCGGGTTATTATTAATTACATTTTGACTCCTTGTAATTCACTTTCTATCAGGTTTTGCCAAAATAAGTGCTTAGTGTGGCCTAAACACACATTTTCAAATTTAGTTGGATTATACAGGGTGTCTCAAAAGCGATCTACAGTCCCTATCTTGAAAATTCTAAATGGGACACCCTGTATTTTATTCGATTTTTAGATTCTCAGACAAATCTATACAAGATGGGAAGCACCAAGCCTTAACACTTTCTTAAAAATGCAACAGCCTTTATCTCGAAAACGATAAAAAATATTTTTCTCGGAGAATTTGAGGTTATGAAAAAAAAAATGCAGATACAAAAGTTGTTCATTTTTGTATTCCCCTCGCCTTTTAGTTGGAACATTTTCACTTAAAACTGATACTTATACTACAAATTGCAAAATATTACTGTGTACCCTTCTCAACCCCCAGGATTTCGCCCGCAACAAAATTCAGCTGTTTTAATTTCTTTCCCCGATTTTTTTTTAATTGCCTTTATTTTATAGTGGGCGGAGTGTTAGCTAATTAGCTACT
Source organism: Photinus pyralis (assembly GCF_008802855.1). Classification (NCBI taxonomy): domain Eukaryota; kingdom Metazoa; phylum Arthropoda; class Insecta; order Coleoptera; family Lampyridae; genus Photinus; species Photinus pyralis. The sequence continues at coordinate 25,234,051 of NW_022170663.1, forward strand.
CAACGCACTATATAATCACAAACAGCCATGCCTTACCTGGGATTCGAACCCAGGACCTTTGTAGCCAAAGTTAGAGCTATTAACGTGAACTCATCTGAGCTACGCGGGTCGAATCACTTTACCTACATCAAAACCCGGTTGGTATAGGGAACTAGTTTTTTTTTAATATTACTATATAGCCTGGACTAAAATTATGTTATTAAATGTGTGAGAAATGAGTACATAAAAAAGTAGTATGTAAAGCATGCGGAAAACAATTCCAATCTATGGTTAACCGCATGCAAAAACACAAAAGTAACTGTAACAAACAATGCTCCCGAAGAGGATTAATGGCTCAGGATCCTCCGGATGTGAAGAAAATGCCGCCAACTGCAGCAAAAAGAAAAATATCGTTATTAATTCAAAAAAGTATTACAAATGTTTTACTTTAAGTCTTAAGAAGTCAAACATCGGGTTCATTGTAAACTCCCCTTTAAATTTAGACAGAAAGGACAGAAGGTATTCAATATGATGCCACAGGCATGTCTACTGTATTAATTTCCCTTTGTAAAGCAAGTACTGTATTTCTCATGGACTAAGTGAAAGGAAGTTGATGATACACAGAATTTGATCTCTACAGATAAATCCCACTTTATTTTCCAACGAGAAATTTATATTTGTCATCTGAAATCCAACCATCGTCGTCATAAAATAGAAATAAGTAAATTGTGCTTGATATACAAAAACTGCAAAACGTTGAACTCCTTCACAATGTAGTTGGTAATGAACAACCTGAAATTGCAGCAGGATCAAGAACCACTGAAAGAATTCGGTTTCAATTTAACGTCTAGAAATCAGTCTAGGTCTAGTCAGAAATTTGAATAAAGACAGCAAAATTGTAAGTTGTAATTTTGAGGAAGCTCTAAGTCGGTAGCTAGTGAGCTTAGGGTAAAGAAATCGATAGATGGACTCCAAAAAAACACTCCCGACAATTGTATGTAAAAGTAGAACTATTTCCAACATTTCTTTTTTTGGGGGGGAAAATCCGTGGTACATAATTATAGATTTGAGTGATTCACTATTCAAAAAAAATTCGGAAGTTTCCAAAATTTATAAAGTTTTTAAAAATCATGCTACCTAAACAGGAGGGGTGCGTCCACGTTTGAATTGCAATATCGAACGAAACTACAAAAAATTATTGGAGATGAGAAAAGACACCTTGCAATAGTAATCGCTCGTGTATGGTTCTTTTCGTCTTCCGTTGGTTTTCACTGAAAATCCTCGTTTTACTTGTAGCTGAAAATTTATTCATTCATTATATGGCGGATATGTGAATAAAAGGAACGAGAACAAATCGCATTATCAATAAACTCAGACTTATACTTGTGTTTTTTTTATTACATTTTTGGTACCTTAGACTGTAACAAAGGATACCGTTGTTTACTCACCAATTTCTTTTGGAAAAGTTTAGGACCTAGAAGATAAATCGTGATCAATTGGAACAAGAACGACGAAAAACGCGCTTGCATCCATTTTGTTTGCTCAAATCTGTTTTTGTACTATGATTTTGCTACTATTATGTTCCGACACTTTTCGGCAGGATATGTCGATATAATTGCCATTTACGTTGTTAATCCTGTAATCCTTTACGAGTGTATAAGCTCGAAATCCCAGATTTGAAAAAAAAGGACGTTCGTTAGTGTACTTTGGGTGTATGAAATTCTCACGGGAATGCTGACAATCACTCGAAATTTTTAACCGATGCCAGGACGTGTCTGGGCTGCAAAATAGCTAATTATTTTGGTATTAACCCGCACAAACTTAAATCGCGTCTGTCTAATCAACTACGAACCGTTGCAACTTTTGCACATATCAGATGCCGCACGTGTCTCGGATTTTACTGTAAGGGTTAATTCTGCGGGAAGCAACAAGTGGGCGTGCTTCCACTGAAAGAACTGTGCTCATTTTATGCACTGTCCTTACTTCATACGTAAATCGCGCACCTACCTCACAATTGGGTCTAAGGTTGGCAAAAAATTGTTGAGGGTGTTTTTAATCTTTTCTTTAATTAGGAAGGTCTCTGAAGGGATAAGAGAAATGTTTATAATTCAACAAATTTCTTTGAAAAAAATTGTCAATTTCGAAATGATCCTATATTTTCTTAGTTCAGAGACAGAAAAATGTTACTACAAAAGTTTCTTTATCATAATATTCATAATTTTTGATTTGCCGTTTTCAAAATAGTATAAGTAAATAGTTGAGTAATAATTTTTTTTAATGGAACACTATCTTATTCTGTAAAGGTAGCATATTAAATTCGTTTCAAAAATATAACACCAAAACTTTTGTTGCTGACCCCCTTCAGCAATCATTATAAAGAATCTTTTGTAATAAACATTTTTGATCTGTTTCAACTAGGAAAATATAGGGCCTTTCTAAAATTAACCATTTTTTATTTGCCCCTGTATCTGTAAACGAGTTAATATTTTCAAATTTTGATTTTACCATTTTAAATTTTACGTGAGGAGTCGACCCCTTCAAATTTTGTGTACACTAAAATTCTAAACTTTCTAGATTCTAGAAAATCCTCAAAATGGTATAAAATGTGGTACATATTCGTTCGGGGAAAAAGTTCTCAAGAAGTTTTAGAAAAAAAAATTGTTTGGATTCCAAAATATCCAAATATGTATTCTAAAAAATTATTGAAAATGCTACTAGTGTATACCAAAATTTTACAGTGATATTTTCCCCTTGGTTTTACCAAAAAAGAGCACATGACGCCTATATTACTATTTTGATAGCACTAACAGATACGGAGATACTTTATAAAAGTGTCGCAAACTCACTGAACCCTCTCGGGACTCTGAACGTAATACTTTCCCAAGTTCACAATGGAGAGATGAAATTATATATAAATTCAGAATTAGGAAAAGTGACACATTGTTCTGCAATCGGAAAGATCTACAGTTAACACTTTAAGAAAGCAAGTTTACACTGATAACGTTTGTAAAAGTTCTTCGAGCATTGCATAAGAACCTTTGCCCTTTGGTATTCCTCTTCCCTGCATCTTTCCACTATACTTGTCCCTTAAAATTTTGAAATGGCATGGTTTTTTTTCGAGAATCGTGAATACCTCGGACACAGCCCAATTGTACGATCCCAAAGAATTGTCTTCTTTTTGTCATACACAATGCCATGTTTCCTCTTAATTTCAGACCCATGTGGCTTATGTTCGCAAAAATATATGAATAGAAAACGAAAAAAAACAGCTTTTCCGGTTTTTCTCGGAAAGTTTGAGATTATGTGAAAAAAAAGTAGATACCTACGAAAGTTGTTTATTTTTTGATTCCGTACAACTTTTATTTCGAACATTTCGCCTACACTTTTACTACAAATTGCAAAATACCACTTTCCACTTCCGGGATCTCGCCCGCGGAAAAGGCTCTCAGGGTTTTTATTGATAGTTTAAATCTGCAAATGTGCATACCAACATAGTTTTTCATGATCTGCGGAAAGAAAATATTATCCTGATTGTTTCACTTTCGGTTTCAGCGGATGTGGATAGCAACTTTTATTTTCAATAGACCACCCTGTATTTGATTAAATTTTCGAAATATAGATGAAAACCTCTGTCGTTTGATACCACATTTCCCTATGATAACCAGTATCAAGATTTTTCATAACAACGTTTGACTGCTTTTCTTGTCAGCCCTGTAACTGTGGCTCATTTGGCTTAAATGTCAAAAAGTCCTCCAAAATCAAAAATACTGACTTGATGCTGGATGAGAATCTCTTTTTATGGTTATAATTGGTATCATTCGTTGTTGATGGTAGTTTATATAACACTAAATATGAAAAGAATCCTTTCTAGTTTAAACAAACGTAGAACATTGGTTCGTTCACTATCTCCTCCCCCTCCCCGTTACCCCAAAAATGAACGAATGTTTGCCTTGATTTTAGAAATATTTCTAAAAGTGAAGACTCTCGTTTAAGTATGAAGTTTAATTTTGGGCGATTTTTGAAAGTATTTCCGAAATCAAATGCAAACCATGAGCAGAAAAGCATCATTCAGCACAATAGAAACCGAGAGAAACAGTATGCAATATCGTCGTTTAAGTATAAAATAAATTAATTGGGGGGGGGGGGGGGATAATTGATTTGACGATATATTTCTAAACTCAAATAGGCACAGGGGGGGGGGCTAATTGATTTGACGATATATTTCTAAACTCAAATAGGCACATACCGTAAGCATAAAACATTTTGACAAGGATTGCAATTTGAACCCTTTTTTTGCGTGGGGGTTAAACGATTTTTTTTCCTACGTCAGTGCGTTCGAGATAAGAGGGTCGGCTCAATATTTTTAGCGCATTTTTGCAAAAATTTTTTTTGGTAAAAAGTAGCTTTTAATCTCACTTTGGCTGGCTGGCTGGCTGGCTGGCTGGTCGGCTGGCTGGCAGTAAATGCGCGCCCGTAGAAAAACGCTTGTAAAAAGACAAGGAGTGTACATGTAACTATCGGGGCCGTGTAATTAAGAACGTTAGGGATGGGGCTACAAGATTTGGAGTCGACGACATCTGGACGCCATCCCCGAGCGTATTATACTAACCTGGAGATTTTTCAGTTTTTATCTATCTTCTTCTACAGTTTTTCTCCGATTGTTTTCAAATTGGTGTCGTCGGGAAGATCTTGTCAACGCGCACAACTCCTGCGTGGCGGAATTTTGTTTTTTTTCCTAGGGGCGAAATAAACCACCTTTTGCGCGGCGCGCTTCGAGGGGTAGTCGACTTTGGGCGCCCAAAAGTTTCTTACAGCGCGAATCGCGGTCTCTCTTTCTCGTGTCACTAATAGAAGGTCGAGCTATGTGAAGTACCCAAAAGTTGAATACGATTTTATGCCGGGATTTTAGCGAAATCTACCAAAATGTGAATTACGAATGAACGGGACGTCGGAACTGTGTATCGACAAAGGGAATGTGGTAACCCCCGACGAGATCTTACTGATGGTGGAGTCGAAACTTCAAATCCGAATTGTTGCGGGTGATCAGAAGTGGGTGTCGACAAAGGGAATATGGTAACCCCCAAAGGATTTTACTGATGGTGGAGTCAAAACTTCAAACGCGAATTGCAAGTGCACGGTAAGTGAGAAAATGGTACCGACAAAGTGAACGTGGTAGCTTTCGGCAAGATCTTATTGATGGTGGCGTCAATATTGGCTAATAAAACACTGATCTGCCACACAAAAATGCGCTGAAGTCCCTTCGATCTCACACGAGGACTTTGATCATTTTTTTTATTTGGCGAGATACCTTACGATCCATCCGTTAGCATATTGAAACTTTTGGTATCACTATCGGTTTAATCGGAAATCGATGCAATTTATGTTTTTCAAATGCAATACCCATATTTTTTGTCATACAGAAAATTGACTGCTCTTTTCAAATATCTTAAAAGAACATTTGAAAAACAAAAATGGTATAGATTTCCGATTTAACCGGAAATGATACTGGAAGTTTTAATATGCGATCGGATAGATCGTCACATAAAATAAACGAGATATTAAGGTGACACTCTTATCTCGAACGCACTGTATATCCCTCTGGTAAATTACAGCCATGCGTGGCTTCCACAGCGGCCACTTTTTAAATATTTCTATTAAAATGCGCCACTGGACGTTCGGGCAACTTCGGCTAACTTCATACAGGTCTAGTTTTGAAAGGGAAACTTATCTTATTATTTCACCACCTGTTTGAAGTAGCCTTCGCCCTTAAACTTTGAAATTCAAAGGGGAAGTCATGTATTAGGCCAGGGAATTAAATTGTTTTTCCTATAAGTTTCCTTTCCTATGAGTGGAACATTAGATGTAATTAAAATTCCTGCAAATGTAAAAAAAATAAATGTTATGTATTTTCAAAATTTGACAGGTGAAATTCCCCTACAAAAAATACCAAACAAACATAAAAAGAAAATGCCCTTTAAAATTTTGTTCAGGGTATAATTATGCATTTATAATATAAATATATTAAAAATTAAACGCCTTCTAACTTGTGTTTATTACATACGGACGTTACTTCCAGAGAATATTCGAAAATAAGTCATACCGGCTGTATCCACCACGATGGCGAGTTTGTTATAATTATAATACTATACGTTAGTTAGGGGAAATTGTCCATAGGTGCAGATTGATCTTATTGGCAAGATTGAGAAAATTCGCACTCTTGCTTTTTGTATCTTCGTCGCCAAAGTCCATGCAATCGTATTATTTTTATTTTATCGTTAATAAAAGATGTACTACTCTAAATGCGATATATCGGGTTGCTCTCTAATTAAGCACCCTTCGAGTATGACGAAATACATAAAAAACATTATAACTCAAGTCTGAAACAGGAAATCCTTTGTACAACATTCTCGAGGAAGAATAAAGCAGCTACTCAAATAAAAAAAAGCTCATAAAATACGGTATATGTTATGAGAACAGGTTAAAACTTCCCCTCTAACCCGAACGAAAAAAAAAGGTCCGATTTACGGTGAAATACTATCTTCGCATAAATTTGAAAACTTGTCACTGTGGGAAAAGCACTTATTTGGCCCATTTAAACGAGATTATGATTGATGAAGTGTTGTAAGAGGCGGGGATCGTGTGGTTTCCAGACGAAACTATGCGAAAATTTGTAGTTTTACACCATATGGTTATAATAATCCGGGGTCCTTTGCAATAATTTCGCATAATCGGCTCGGCAAAAACCTCGCTCCAATTTGCATATATTATTTAATCCTAAGATGGTAAAAGAATATGAAGATTGTCGGGACGGGATGGCGCTAGTCCCTATATGGTGGAGTCGATGATGTGAATCACGCGGCCTCCAGGGGTCGAGACCCTGCGGGCCCGCACGCACCCACAGGCAACCGCATTCCTTAAAACTAGCCCACTACTACATACTTACATAAATGACACAATGCAATACCAAGAAGTAGCGTGGGATTCTACCCAAGAGAAGGTATTTCTACATCTTTATCAACAATTTCATAGTAATTATTTCTATAAAGAGACAGCGATCCCTTTAACTTATTTAATTGTAAAATACATGGGAAATGGACCTACTATTATACAATAATAATTTTTTTTAATAAAAAAAAATGCAAATTGAATTTTTATTCAGCTAGATACCACAACGCTGAATTTTAATGTGGCGTTTCCGTAAAGTAAACGGTGAAAAACTGGTAGAAAAACACGGATATGTCTATAAAAAATGCGTCTGTTGCCGCTTTTTAAATAAATAAAATTAGAGGTTGTTCAACTTTATTATTATTATTTAGATAAAAGTAGTGTGTGTACGTGTGTTAGGCGTTTTGAAGATGAAATGATATAATCTAATTACGTAATATCGCGCTTATATTTCTAATTACAAGTGTTTACACTTATAAGCTTTTATCAGTGTTGTACTAAGATTACGTATTTGAGGAATTTCATTTCATTGGTACAAAAAAAAAGAGACTCCGTAATCCATGTAAATGGATTTCACGCAAATAGGGCACGGAATAATTAATGTAATCGTCAATCGAAGGCTGTCTGAATTGCAATAAAATACAAAGTTCACATGCTAATTCCTACATTGCGGTAATTATTTTTATCTAGACGTTACAGCCGAGGGTTAAATCACTGAAAAGATTATCTCCTATACCTCTGAATTTTGAGGTATTTTTAGGTAGGTATGGGCCACTTGCTTATTTAAGAAGTTAGAGCTTTTGAACTAAAAAGCTTCTATAAGAGATCACACTTTTTTCTGTCTATCGGCATGTTCGAGACTGTTGACGTGATAATACGCACCAATTTAATCGGGAAAACAGGCTGAATGTCGAAAACAAATTTGACGTTCGGTCGAAATTTTGCTCTGCTACTATTCAAGTCGGATTCAAGCTCACTGAAAGTTCGCCCAAAAAAAAGAATCAGAATTGTAATAAAACTAAATTAGTAAATGGAAATCCCAGAAATTCCTTTACAATATTTCTAATTGTACGGCAATTTTTAAAAATTCTTCGAAATAGTCAACTAAAAATACCACAATGATACACTTCGAGGATTTGTGAATTTACATGTACAGGGTGGTTCAAATTCGTGTCCCACCATTGGGGTCTATGTAACGGTATGCGGTTAAATGGGTGCAAAGTTGACCCTTTTTGTGACTAAAAACACGCATTTGAAATGTTTGAAAGATTTTTATCGAAAAACTGAAAATGTCAAATTTGTTTTTGACTACTTCCTCATTTTCAACGGTCGGCAATGGACGGTCCCCTTCTATGGGCACTTTTTTTTTTCGGAAAATCTGAATCTGTTGTCAGAATTTCCATGGCATGCTAGATGTAGAAGCTACAGGTGGCTACCACTTACTTATTTCTTATAGACGCCATATTGGATTTTTACGGAATGAGATAGAGGACAACAAAAGAATCATTTGTATGCATCGCCATTATAGCCATGTTGATTCAGCAAGATCTAGTTACTGGTGAAATTTTTCTTTTAAATTTATGTAGAAAGATAGAATGTGAGAAGTAATTATTTTTCTTTGTTGACCCATAAAACCTTCTACATCTAGCGTGCTGTGGAAATGCCGATAACAGATTCAGATTCTCCGAAAAAAACCGAGACCGACCGTTTAAGCTAGTGACAATGAAAACGAAAATTGACATTTTCAGTTTTTTGGCGCTATCTCAATTATCAAAGATTTTTCAAAAATTTCAAATGCATTTTTTTAGTCACAAAATTGCCCCCATCACATCTACACTGTATCTCTCACCGTTACGGAGATCACAATGGTGAGCCTCTAATTTGAACCACCCTGTACTTACATCAATTTCGTCAAAATCTTCTTTAAGCTTCAACGTTTTCAGTGTCTGAAACGTATGTATGGATAATGGATCATTTTTATAGCATGCAGAACTCTTTTCGATCATTAATTCTCACGATTTATGAATAATTAAAACTATACCAATGATAAGCGTGCTTTCATATTGGAAGACCTCATTATCTAAGATTATAGAAACAAAGATCGATGATATCTTTAAAAAAACTAGGCGGGGGTGAGCCGAATTTATGCCCAACTCGCCTTAGACTTAGATGGTCAAATCTGTAACGTGTTAGTCTCATTTAAGAAAAGGCTTTGAAACCATAAATTATGCCCTGGATTCAGAATCTCGATCTTCAGGTTTTCAAATTTTTAATTTACTCTTTAACTTTCTTTTGAATCGTAAAGCCAATAAATACTGAATTATGGATCCTGAACCCAGATGCATGTCTTTGTCTTTACTAGTTTCGTCACATACACAGGGTGTTACATATATGTATGTAAAAATTTGGTGGAAGGGGGGATCAAAACAGCACTTTTTTCAAATAAATCGAGCGTCCAACGTGCTTCGTTTGGGAGTCAACCTCATAAAAGTGGTGAAGTGGTCATTATGACGTCATATCTCGAGCTCTGAAAATTTTTGGACGCCCAAAGTCGACTACGTCTCGAAAACGTGCGCTTTGCAAAAGCTGGTTAATTTCGCCCGTAGGGAAAAAAACAAAATTCCGTCACGAAGGAGCTGTGGGTGCTACAAGATCTTTCCGACGACACTAATTTGGAAACAGTCGGACCAAAATCGGAAATAATCTCACCACACTCGGGGATGGCGCTCAGATGTCGCCGACCTCACATCAGGTAGCCCCGTTCCTAAAATTGTTAGTTACACGGCCCCGGTACACTCGTCGGCTTTCTGCAAGCGTTCTTCTACGGGTTCCCATTAGCTGCCAACCAGCCAGCCATTATAACGTCATATCTCGAACTAGTGATAACAAACTAAATAATATTCGATTATATTTGACTAATTCGAATAAACACCTTTCATTTGATATGTAACATTTGTGGATTAGTGTGAATAGTTTAGAAGAATACGCAAATTTAATGCATATGACGTCATAACTCAAAACCTACCACGATTTGGAACGGCCACCCAATTTTTGTTTGGAGTCGTAATGGTCCTCTTCAAGAAAAATATGGGTGATACTCTATACACTACCTACATTGCATACAGGGTCCTGGTCAGCCAGAGAACTATTCTTTCACATTTTCAATAAAGGCTACAAAAGAATGTCATTGGATCGCTGAAACTACAGCATTGGTGTCACGCTCGTCACGATTTTATAAAACACGCGACCTTCAACCCGTTACCATTCATTTCGTCTTAAGGCTAACATATTTTCTCAATGCGCAATTGAGACGCATCCTTTACGCGATGACGAAAAAAGCGCGTGTAATAGAAAAAATCTAGCCCGATCGGATTACATGAATGAAACTTGTTAGTTTAGGACCATCTGTTCGGTGGAAAAATGGGTCAAAGCCGTCCACGTAAAAAAATACCCTCTAAAAAGTTTCGAGAAACCAACACTTGAGAATAGTAATTTTGTGACCGGCAGGTGCTATTTGGGGAATAGGAACGGCACCTGTTCGCCGATGATCATTGGTCTAGTCTTTTGGCTGGATTTGAAATAGGGTCTTATACACACGTGGATGCGGAGACCGATAAGATTAAATTCCATTCGGCTGTAATTGTTGTAGCGAAAGATAAGCGTTATCATTGTTCTCAATGGGCGCACGGACCATTAGTTTTTGGCGTCATCATTTCAATTTCCTGTAAATAGGTGCGTGACTAACGATTAATGATTAATATTTAAAAAATGATGCGCTCCTATAAATATTATTTATGATCCAAATATTTAATTGATTCATAACAGCTTGTTTTAAATAAACAATTTTCTTAGAAAATGACTATTCTTGTATTTATCACACTTTAAGCGACCTTTGTGGTCATCGCTTCTCTATAAGTGATGATTCCTTACACCTTGCGTCATTAATAAAAATTATTGGGACAGCGAGACAGTTGCTTCAAAATCGGAAATCCAAGATCGTGACAAAGTGCATTTTTATTGCGTAGGAATAGTCGTAAGGTAACCTTTATCATAGCGCTCTTCTTAGAACAAACTAATAAAAATAATTTCTTATGCAATGTTTTTATTAGTTTTACAAAATTATGCAGTGATTACGTACCTGTTGCATACAATCTATTTATATTCCGTTTTTCATTTTGTTTACCACATAATGTACGGATGTCAAATATATCTCTTCTTATATGTTGAAACCGTGCTTTTACGATTCGATGCGTGCAGTTCAATGTTTTCGTTCCATTTTGGCTAAATTTTCTTAACACAATTTTCTTCTTTTTTCAGAAGAGTGCCATGCTTCCAAACTTGAGAGTGCCAAAACGTAAGTACACACCTCTTAATGTCTGATGGTGAGCATGCAATCTAAGTAATAGTGTTTGCGCGGTTGCAAGGACATTGTATTACGCTATTAATTTTCTTTCTGCACTTTTGCATCATGAATGATTGTCATTGGTCAACGATGGCACTGTTGTTTCATGATGTGCGTGCAATGCTTTGATATCGTGTGATAGGTACGTGTAAAGCTAAGTACTCACTTGGTTTTAATGTTGATAATTCTTTCGCAGTTTCGAAAGAAAAGTGAATTAGGAAGTCTGCTCAAAGTATGTCATAGCAGTACTTTTTGATTCATTGGAATTTTAATGGTTACAAAAAGTCCGGTAGATTTTATTTTTTCGACTTGCTTAAATGGTAAAGAGAGAGAAAAATTCAAGTTTGTCAATGCGACTGACGTCGGGAGAAATTTCCGTGGAAAAAATCTGCAAAAATTTCTGACTTTTCAGATTGTTTTTTTTTTAAATAATTCGCCAACGGCAATATTTGTAGTGTATAAAAGTACCCTTTAATTTGATATTTTATTTGGCCCCTTAATATGTAGATATAGTTTAGGAAATACACTAATTTAAAGTTTCATGTTTTTAGTCATTTTTGAAAATAAAATCTTTTGCTTTGTAAATTTACACAAATAGATTATGTATATGTTACGCACAAATATCGAAAACGCTCAATGAGCGAAAATTACGCAGACAACGCGTTGTGGCCGAAGCTAAATGACCAAACACCGAAATTAAATATTTTTCCGTGTTGTGGTCGTTAACTTATGATCACAACGCGTTGTGGTGATTTTAGAAGCGACCACAGTCCACAACGCGTTCTGTCTGTTTGAAGAATGACCATAATACATTGAATTATTTATTAAATGACAATATATTTAAAAAATATAATGCATTTTGAAAATAACGTCACATAATTACAAACAATTCTAAAACGAACAACAAATACGGAAATTCAAATTCAAATAAAATCACCTCTGTGCTTATTCTTAGATAATCCCTCGATTTACACGCAATAAATTGAAATTTTGTCATATACAGGATGCCCCGTCATAATTTTTGGTCTTTAGACGGAAATAACGTCTACACGATGCTATTTTCAAAATGCTTTATATTTTTTAAATGTGTTGTCATTTAATAAATAATTCAATGTATTATGGTCATTCTTCAAACGAGCAAACGCGTTGTGGTCTCTTCTAAAATGACCACAGCAAGTTAACGACCATAACACGTATAAATATTTAATTTCGGTGTTTGGTCATTTAGCTGCGGCCATAACGCGTTGTGTGCGTTATTTTCGTCATTGAGCGTTTTCGATATTTGTGCGTAACATATACATACAGAAATAAATACCTAAATTTATTTATTTAATCTTTAAATTTTAGCTAAATTTAGTCTATTTTTTTCAAAAATTACCCCCTAAAAAGCAATAGACGGAATGTAATATGCGATATTATATATATTATATGTTAATAATGTGGACTGCACCAATAGATAGGAATGTCTCGTTCAGATGATTCATTTTGCCTTTGTACTCCCCTCCGACACACCGTTTTCGCTTTAACGTTATACCATCATCAATGTATATATTTCTTCCAAATGTCCCAATCGCCTTTTGTAAGTACGCTTTCCCCACAATCCACTCTTTGAAATGTAAGTAATTATAATCGATCACGATAAGGGGTCGAGGAGCAAGACTATGATTGGTAAACGTTTATTCCTTTCCTTTTATTCCTTTCATAAGGGGCTAGAAAGAAGGACGGTAACTGGTAGAATGCAGTCGCGTAGGAAGATTATAGTTTGTAGAAAGCAATATTAATTTCGATGAGACCTTTCATTAGAATACCATGAAGGGTAGAATATGTAAATAGAGCTGTGCAAAGCCCTTTTGCAATGGGCTTCATTCCAAAGCCCTCAAGCCCGTGTAAGAGGAATGGTGAATGGAAAGCTCAAATTCCTCTTAGCACGAAAAGGGCTTAAAATTCCAAAGCCCTTTAAAAAAGGCTTAAAGTTACGAAGCCTTAAGCTCAAAGCCCTTTGAAATTGAATTGAATTCTTTTTTTAAAAATGAATTGAAATCCGTTAGGAAAAGGAATTGGGATTTGGAATTAAAAGAAATTGAAATCCTTGGCAAAGGAATGAAATTCCTTCGCAAAAGGAATTGAAATGTCTAATAAAATATGAATGATTATTATTCTAACAAGTGTTTTTCGTTTTTATAAAATCGTTGAGTGAAGCAATAAAATATAATGAGAATACAGGACCCAGTAGCCGTAACGTAATAAATAAATATAGTTGGTTTGCACAAGTGCTGGTTTGGTTTGCTTGCTTGCTAGTGCATAATTGGGGTACGTTACGCTAATAAGCTCCCCAGGTATGATCATGAAATTGATAGAAATGGATAGAGGACACCTTAATAACACGTTTAGATTTAAAAAATTTGCGGAAGAGGGCCTAAATTTTCCACAATCTTAATTAAAAGTTCACCTCATTTTCTGGAAATCTGGTGTTATTTTACGTATATTTTGTAATTCTTAAGTTGGTGAAACTGAAAAATTTTATGTGACAGCTCTTTTTCCCCTAATAAACAAAGGTGACAGTAAATTTTTGTAGGAGGTTATGTTAACTTCTTCGTCTACTAAAATGAAATATGTTGGGTTTAACGTGTATATTAAGAGAATGTAATAAAAGTAGTACAACAGGTATAATATACAATTCAATTCTAGGTTTTGTTCGACTTAAACACCAAATAAGCGACACTTCCATGTGACTGACATTTTAATAACACCACTTTTTGAAGCTTATACAGTCTAAACTTGAATGCATTAGGGAAGAAGGATGTCGTAGAGAAGGTTGCATGTGGCAAAAATTTCTTGGTATCGATCACCGAGAGGGGAAACCCGGACACTTCCTGCATGTTTCATATGAATCGACGCTTAGCATCCACCGCCTAATACGGTCGAGAGGGGAAGGAACATCACTCGCATTTTCCATGGATCGCTGCTTAGCAATGTAGGATGTAGAGAACTACTTACTGCTATTATGGTATAATTAAAAACATTGTATATCATTGTTTAAAGTTAATTAAATCGTGGAAAAATAACATAACCTCTTAAGAAACTAACTAAAGTTGGCACTCAGGAATGTTAAGAACACCAGTACCAACTGAAAAACAATCATGAAATTTGGAGTAATGTAACCTCACTTACGACGAAATGAAGTGAACTTTGAATGAAGATTGTGGAAAATGTAAGGCTTCTTCCGCAAATTTTTTAACTGATAACATGTAATTAAGGTGTCCTCTATCCATTTCTATCAATTTCATGATCATACCTGGGGGGCTTATTAGCGCAACGTAACCCATAATTGTATTATAATTTAGTTAAGGCTCTAGATAGAGGTAGGTACTTACACTTTATCCCATTAGAAAACAACACCGCACGCACTAACAGTTCTACGTACTGCAAAGTGCAAGCTCACAAAAATTGGAAATAAAAAATGATGTGGGAGTGGGAGGCATATAAGGAATTGAAGCCTTTTTAAATAGGATTTCAAGTCTATTAAAAAGGAATTGAAGCTCTTTAAAGGGAATTGCATCCTTAAAATGGATTTTTCAATGAAAAAGTGATTTCAATTCTTTTAAAAGGAAGTTAAGCTCTTTGTCCGAAATCCAAAGCCCCAAGCTCACGCGAAAAGGCTTTAGACGTAAATTCCAAAGCCCTGTTTTTAGAAAAGGCTTGAAGCCTTGGAATTGCAAGCTCTTTTAGAGCTTGAGGCTTTCCAAGCCTTTTGTACCAATTCCTTTGCACAGCTCTGATTTACCCCATCTCTTTCCCCCATTCTCAAAAGTTTTTCATAACATCACTAGAGGAATGTACCTACATGTAAAATCCGAGACAAGTTAGTTGTCTCATATTTCTCTTTTAATTCTTAAAAAATGCGCTAAAAATGGTATTATTTCCAAAAATTGAGAAAAATACGGAACTGTAAATTGGTGTCTCTCCTAAACTATACATGCTAGGGAGCCAAATGAAATTTCAAATGAAAGGTACTTTCCAATTCCTATAGAGCCCAGTTTTTAGGCACTTAACCTTGCATCGATATTGTTTTTTTTTAATTCAAGAAATCCTTCCAAGTTTCTACAATTCATTGGAACTCTCCGATTCCTTAATTTCTTATTTGGTTCAGATCTTTATGCTTCGTTGGATCCTTCAATTTGTTCGAATTCCTTAGCTTTTTTAAACTCTTCAATCTATGAACTATTTGAATTCTTCAGGCTTCGGTTTTCTCTTTTTTTTCTTTCGTTCTTCTTTCAATTGTTTCTCATTGTAATACGATCGATTTCTCAAGTTTCTTTAGATTCTGCGAGTATCAGGGAGCTGAAACTTTACGCACCGCCATCATTACATCATTCAGGTTCTTACTATTCATCGTATTAATTCGATTCTTTAAGTTCTTCGATTTTTTCAGATTTTCTTCGAATTCTTAAGATTTTTTAAATTCAACAATCTACGGGCTGTGTGGATTTCCGATTTTTTAGTGTCTTCAGATCCTGCGAATCTTTAATTTTCTCCTAGGTTAATAGCGTTTTCAGTTTTTTGGGACAAGAATTGTTCTGATTTTTCAGGGTAATATTATTATTATCAAAATAAGAAATAAGAATCATGCTCATTTTAAATGCTTATAACTCCTAAATGGTTTAAGATAAACACAGGCTGTTTTTGTGTGCGTTTTTAATCAAATGCGCGCGATTATGGTTCATGTAAGAAAACACCGTAACAGTCGACTAGCGGAAGTGTGTTAAACTGCCCTCTCTTAATAGCATCGACGACGACAATGCTTCACAATTGAATCAACGGATCGTACAACTTTCTTTTTTTAGACAGTGTTACGTTGCACTACATTTTAGTTAGACTCTCCGTATCTTACTTACATTCTATAAAGACCTTTACGTTTAATAAGGTTTTCGAAAGCTAACCACGTGCTACATAATTATAGTATATGATTTTTAGGCGCTTTCCAAAAAATTGTATACCTTTGGAAAGGCAATGGAACGCTTAGGTCTGTTTAGGGATAGCTGGCGGGGTCCCTTTCGAGACCCCGACCCGCGGTAAAGTCTCCCTTAGGTACTGGTACACTTACAAATTGGTAGACACCTACATTTCTAGAGCATTTATCCTACTGCTCAACAAGACCAAGAATGCCTCATTTCCAAAATTCCCTCATCCTCCACCTCTGCGTCCGACAAGAAAGTTTCATTTGACCCATCCTAATAGTTGAACCCGGATCAGGGTTTAGAAATCTGGCGAAATCTAAATAGTTCGAGAAAGGTCATATAAAGCTACTAGAAAAGCGCTTGAATGATCTGGAAGGGGACATAGAAACCTTTGAAAACTCATCGCTTACTGTGGCCATGATCTTACGTAGTCCTGGAACGTATTTAGAAGACTTTCCCAAGACATTTTAATGCTTTTTAGAGACTTCTTAGGCGCTATAGAGAATTTTCTGGGCTTTTTCTAGATGGTTTTGGAGCAAAGCGTATAAAGGTCTGAAGAGGAGCTACACGGCGGTAGTGTTTTGCGTGTAAAAAGTGCCCATTTAGCACCTAAAAGGTGTTGGGCTCTAGATTTCTTGGAATACAGCCAAAGATGCCGGTTTGTTGTCCTGCCGAGCCTCCTAGACCTTCTTCAGAATTCTGAAGCTCAGTCTAAAGTATTGTGAATTCTTCCTAGAAGGAAATGAGGATTTTCTGGAAAGACCTGGTGCAATTTCTACAGTTTTTTTAGGCCCTCCGCAGAAAACTAGTACTGATTTGAATCAGTGTTACACTGCTAGCGTGCAAATTGTTCTTACCGATCGCGAAACGGTTTCAGTGGCGAGGTTGTGCCATTTCGATAATATCAGTTTTGTGATGACAAGGTTTGTGCAGTCGCAAACCAGTCTGTAAAAGACCTAAACGATTCTGGAAAGGCGTTAGAAAGGTTTGTAATTGCCCTTAGAATCGCTTTTCGCGGTGCTTAATAGGATCTGGGAACTTTTCCAGTGGCAAGAAGTCGAAGGATCTGGAAAGCGCAGATAATGTGGCAAGAGTGGAGCAATGTGCCGACTGTCGTAATCATAACGACTTATTCATTTTTTGAAATCATGAATCACTTCACCATAGAAAGGACAATCTTCTTTCCTATTAGGACCACAACCCAGTAGTAAACGCAGTGATTATTTTCGGTAAATATTTGTGCTTTTCGTAAGTTGCTCGCAAATTCACTTGAAGTTCTCCTTCAAATTCTTTCATGCCCCTCAAAGCTTTCCTATTAAGTACCTCAAAGTTTTTATGGTTTAAGGCCCATGGATATTGCCGCCTGTTGTTTGTATTAGGTGGAACAGAATTTCATTTTCAGGTGGTTCCCAGCGCGATGCCGAAGGAGATCCAGATGATCGATGCAATTAAAGCAGAATCATCAAAATGATTGTTTGCATTCTTTCCAGCGCTGACGTCAAACTGTTGACGGTCCGTCCTTTTGAGGATTCCTCTGAGTACATTTATACGTCTTTCGAGTCAAATTCGTTCTGGGCGACCTCGATATCCCAAAAAATGAGACCACGCACAGCCATAAATACACTTACCAGTGCAATTGACCATAAGGGAGTTCTGCCTAAAATTTGAAGAACATCGCTTTTTCTCCTTGACCTACCGTCACTTTTCGGAATCGTCGCCGTGTATGGTGGCGTTCCTCTCTTGATCCTCCGGAGACACATGTTTGGAAACGTGCGTTACGTATATGGACCCGATTAAAGAGAATTTGTCCTTTGCATACGTTACGAGTAGGTTTGTAGTGGACGACAGAAAAGCAGGTGTAAAGCATTAGTATACATAAGTCATAAAAACAATAAAGGCCATGATGCATTTTAATTTCGTCGTAGGCTTCGAACAGGTGGGTGCCATTCAGAGAATGTCTTCGCGCCAACGACGTAACAAAACGCGTAAGGGGCGCACGTTTCTTTTTTTCATCTGGTAATTTAATATGCAAATTTCGTAACAGTAAATGCGCGCCTGCCTCTGCCTATATACTCTTTTTTTTTTATTATACCTTCGTTCGTTCGTTTAGTATTTGCTGTTATCAAATAACGACCGTTGGAGACTTTTTATTTAAAACAATAGCTCATAAATAAGTAGGTTAGTGAAGATTAAAGTGCACTTAACTTATGCAAGTAAGTGTGTAGATAACTATTTAGTCGTGTAGAGCTCTTAAATTTGCGGTTTTTTTGTACAGGATGCACCTTTTATATGATGGTTGTTTGGTCGGTGTTCATTCTGGATTTAGTTTTATGAATGAATGTGTCTCAATGTGGGTGGGTTATTAACCTTTCTCACACGCTGTTCTCGCTCGCTCGCCGCTCGTGAAATTTGCAATCGAAATATCTAGCAACAACAAAAGCATCCTTCGGTATGCATGTTGCAAGGAAGGAAAGTCTCGGAACAATGCAGTTTTACGATAGCAGCGTGTTCTACGATTGATTTGACCACAACGCATAAACGTTCTTTGAACGTGCATTAATGGTTTCCGTGTTTTCAAAACGACAAAGTTAAAAGCCGTCAAGAATTTCCAATTACATTTCCTGCGTATAGCTTCAAACCAGTTCAATTGTTATCATTAAGGAAACTTAGGACGTAAACAAATTTTACACTTAATTTAACGATCCACATAAATTTTAAGTGTTTATTCTTTTCCCAATAAAACGCGAAAGTAGGTTAAATATCGGGTTGTAAAATAATGCAAAGGCGGAGGAAAACTTTAGGTATCCACGAATGAAAACTAGTTTCGTTGTGTTCCTTAATGAATAGAAAGGAGTTTGAAAGGTGCTTCGACCCTATCAACTGGGAAAATAATATGCCGCTGTTCCTAAGGGAACCTGTCAACGTGAGAATTGGCCGTGGGAAGTTACGTCCACAATACTTCGTGTACGTATATGGAAAAAAAAGAACAATGGATAAAAAACACTTTCGGACTATTTTCGTCTCGGTCAAAATGCGCGCTAGACTACAATGGTAGAAGGATTCCCTCGTTACCCAACTTTTCGTTTTTAATTGTTTCAGTATTTCTGTGTATGGGAATGTCGATTTTGATCTGTACCTTGTGGTAGGTAATTTACGCGAAATTGTACTTCCATTTACTGAGTATGTCCTGTACTTTTGTGTACTAATTTTTGCGATGTGTGTGGTACTTTCGTTTCTGGATCTACATTGTGTCCAGCCACGAGTCCAGTCGATCACTATCTGGAATTATTCCATGCGTCCCTTTCAATTGAAATATTTTGAATTTTAGAACACTACCGGAAGTTGACTCATTTCGTTAATGTAAATTGGATGCCTAGTTTTTGTCTGTTCTTTACATCTACGCAAAATTTGGGCTAAATTCCATATAAGGGACCATAGGAGTTTCTTTTTGGAAAATGCACTCCTATTGTTTATAAAGGGGGGGAGGGGGTCCAACTGTTCAAAAAACATGTTCAGGAATTCATGTAAAGTTTCGCAGTTTTGACAAGGCAAAGTTTGAACTCCCGTCTGTTGTTCCACATGGTTCAAGATTGGGCCCTTTTCTTTTTTTATACTTATTAATGTATTCGTATAACCTTTTAGTTACCGACGACTTGAAAATATTTACAAAGGTATCATGAGATGAATTACCGCAAGAAGATCTGTATAATTTATATCACTGGTGAAAACAATAAATTATTCCTGAATATAACCAAAATCTAAGTTGGTTTTTACTGTGCTTGTATTTGGCAATC
Organism: Photinus pyralis; assembly: GCF_008802855.1. Lineage (NCBI taxonomy): Eukaryota > Metazoa > Arthropoda > Insecta > Coleoptera > Lampyridae > Photinus > Photinus pyralis. The sequence goes on from NW_022170663.1 coordinate 25,254,129, forward strand.
ATACTTTAGTGAATATTAAACAAATTGAAAAGGTTCAACGTCGACTTTTTACATGTCTTTTACTGTGAGGAACAGTTTAACACAGACACTGGAAATGATTAATTTCTGACCACTTTGTGGTATGGTGTTCGTCTTTAATCTAATGAATACTAATAGCGTAGCGAACATTCCAGAAATTTCGATAGACATCGAGGCGCCATGAAACATTAGTCATTGGCGATAAAGAACGAACTCCGAGAGACATGACTTATTCTGTTCTAGAATGTTCGCGACCGCTCGGGACCACTCGACTTTACTATACGTATAAGCAAATCGGGTTGCGTTACAGTTACAATTACGAGGCGTTATGTTACCATCACTTTTTTAACAACCATTTATTTTAATCTTACAAAATACATATTTTAGTTAGCAAAAATGCATCAAATTAATGTCTTTGGCATTGGGATAATGCTCTTAATCTTTTTCCCAATGATCTTGGTGTATGAATAACGATTTTGAGAGGTCTTGATGGTTGATGGTTTGGAGATCCTCATGATAGACATACTGTTCTTGGACACATTGTATAGTATAAAATATTTTCACTCCTCGCAACTTTTGCCATTTATTGTGCTTGTAAATCCTTACGCTAGTTGCATTTTAATCCTTGATTATCCAAAACCCAAACGTGAGGCTTGTTCACTTACCATTCATTTTCGCCCAGAGAGACTTAAAATCTTTTGGTTGAGAATTCCCCTAGGTTAAGGTTCATAATCGTTGGTATATGAAGTCCGACATACGCTGACAAATTTGGCTTACGTCCCGCCTCATATTGAATAGATCCAGTACTTACTATATGCAGCTTCAGCTTTTCTTGGGCTGAGGATATCACAGATAGTCGGTAAGTACGGAAGGAGATTAAAGTTCATTAAAATATGCGCGGATTTGGAATACGTAGCACGTTTTGTGAGCACTTTACTACACCTGTAATCTCGATTAAATTATTTATACCAGACTCGCCTCAAACTTTTCCGAATTTAGAGTGTATGCGATCACAGAACGAAATTAATCTGCAGTCGCTAAAGTCTACGCATGCAGCCCGCACGAAAATTTAACTTTGCGAGTACGATACTTGCAGATCTCCAGTGCGAATGAAAATGTACTCTCCGCGGTTAAACTGAACTAATTTATACAGGGTGGCAATTTGAAAACTTACCGCCCCCCATGTCTTAGTAAATAAACGAGATATTTTAAAAATCAAAATCCGTTTCGGTAATTCGGAGGGGGAATCACAATGACATAGTTGGCGACGCACCCCCTGCGCCCCAGCCACCCCAACTTTTAAATCTTAAATAGTGACCCCCCATGTGTGATACGTCGTTGGAAAGCTCTGAAAAAATGCTTTCCAACCATATCAAATAGCATTACATTTAGGTGAGTAATTATCGTGCAAATCAAAAAATAAACTAATATGATACATTTGAAATCTGTGGTATTTAAAACGCAACCGGCGAACATAGACGACAGAATAATTCAAGAATGTCGAAATATTGCAAAACCAACATTTGAAAAGGTTCGACAAGAGTTTGATAATAGTTATACTACTGTCTTACCAATAACGGAAACCATTTTGAACATTTATTGAAATAAAAACCAACTTTAGAAAATGTATCATATTAGTTTATTTTTTGATTTGCACGATAATTACTAACCTAAATGTAATGCTATTTGGTATGGTTGGGAAGGACTTTTTCAGAGCTTTCCAACGACGTATCACACATGGAGGGGAGTCACTTTGGAGTGGCTGGGTTGGAGGGGGTGCGTCGCCATTCCCCCTCCGAATTACCAAAACAGATTTTGGTTTTTTAAAATATGTCGACATGGGGGGTGGTAAGTTTTCAAATTGCCACCCTTATATATCGATCAACACAACGCTTGTCCTATGCTGATTCAAAAGCAACGCTTCATTTTCTTCAAAGTAAACTTTTATGCTTTTCGTGATTTATTTTTTTTCTAACTGACATCTACACTAGGGCGGCCGTTCTTCTCGCTTATCTCCTTCCTATCGTTTAAGAGCAAAAATCTGATAAGGAACCGGCTCTTCGTTAGCACCAGCAAATTTGCTATAGCTTCCATTACCCTTCTCCACCAACGCGTTTTGCCTCCACTTTCTTTACATCTCTGAAACTCATCTTTACTTTTATACCTTGTTTGTTCGTCCTTTTTCCACGGCATCTTTTTCCTTTACACTTCCTTCCCGACTACTCCTTTCCACTCATTTCCTTCAGATTCACAGCACGCCCTGTAACACTACCTCTACACATTATTGACACCGCCTGCACTACTTCTCATTCTTCCTTTAGACAACTTATCTGCACGCATCCTTCATGATTTTATCACACTTCCTTTCTTGGCGCTTTTTTTCTTTTAAGGATACTTCTTCCTGGCGGTTTTTGTTCATATTGATTCCTTTCACACTTCCCTGTAAATTCTCTAATATTGCACTTACACTTTTCCTGGAGATCCGTTCACGATTCCTCCACACTCCCTATCCATACCTACTTTGTGACGTCTGACACATTGCTTTCCACGTTAGACGCCTTTTACGTCTTTAATTTTTTAGTGTCTTCTTCGAGTCCTTAACGCCTAGTTTTCTGTTTCAGATTCCGTCGGAAGGTTACATTTTATTATTAAAATTTTGATTGTATGCTAAATTTTACTGCTCATAAAGATATTTCCGACTAGCTCTCTTTTGGTTCTGACACCCTGTACTCTGGAACTGTTTGAACTTATCGTAACCTTATTTACCTGAAAACTCAACTTCAAACAACTCGATAGCGAATAAATATACTGAAATATTGAACAATAATGAGTTCATAGATTGAAACATTGTCAGCATTTGAGTTCCACCTTCACTATTCTTTTTTTGTAATAGAAACGGAACCAACGCAAAATTGACGACTCGCGTCTGTTCTTATTGTAGTTCACGCTATCCAAACTCGTCTGGCTGTGGCCATTAACCTAATGAGATTTGAATTCGCACGAAGCGGTTCATGATTTTACTTTTTTTAAAGGAAACGAACAGTGCTACCCTTCAGTTTCTACCAATGATGTTAAGCCATAACTTATATTCCAAATTTGAGTTACATATCTCAAGAACTGCAAGAGAAAGAAAATTTTTATAGCATCCTTTAGATCGGTAACGTAGCGTTTCCGAACCTATGAAGAATTGACCCCATCCTTATGTACGTTATGTTTAGGAATACCCTGTATATCGTATAAAAATCCATGTATCCTGCACCACCTATATGTACGGTGGTAGGATCTGGATCAGTGCTGGTAGTCTACTTCTCGAAAATATCCAATATCGCAAAAACCCAAGTCCCCCTCGCATCACGGTTCCAAAGCTGGAGAGTAGCATTCGAACTCGCCCCTTGGTACTACAAAATATAATACAATTCTGTAAAAGGGTCCTAACTTGGAAAAGAAGTCAATCGGTAAAGTCTGGTCAAATCACTAACTCCCTTCACTCTCCTAATCTTCAAATTGCTGGTGATGTGGCTGATTGGCCGTTGTTTAGTTGCGTCTTGCGTCCAGAGACTTGTTGCGTCACGCATTGCTCACTGCGGTAGGGTTATTCTTTTACGCCTATAATACGCGGGTAAATACAGTGTGTCCAAGATAAGCGTGATCAGGACGGGGAAATCGGAAACCATCAGCAGTACACAGTCGGTTAAATTACAAAAAAAAGTTGCGTATTTTAGGGTTTAGTAAAATGATATTTTAAAAATTCGGAAATTTCGATCATTCCCAAAGATATTCGAAAAAATCCGAAATTAATCATATTTGTGTTTTTTCTGACCCTGTTTGAAAAGACTCCCTCATAGGCACTTTGTAAGTTCTACAAGATGGTGCCCACAGGTTTTCACTGCGACGTTTCGTCTTTGAGAAACCATCATCACCTTCATATTTTTATATGGACCTGAAAAAAAGTACATACTGTATCGAGTAGCATTTTTATTATGTATACAGTCGTCGCCTACTACACCAAAATCTTAAAAATTTAATTACAAGCCTTTTTTGACCTAAGTAATAAACAATTTTTAACATTTTCGTGTAGTAGGCGTTGAAAAAATGTCAAAATATTTAATTGGTGGTTCCTTTTTAAATGAAATAAAGAATCATATTGTGTCACATCGTTGGATTCGTTTCGATGATAGTTTTTAAAGACGAAACGTTGCAGTTAAAATCTATGGGCATCTTCTAAAGCTTACAAAATGCTTATTTGTTTTTTGATATCTTTTCAAACAGGGTCAAAAAACAAAAACGAATATGCTTAATATCGGTTTTTTTCATCGGAACTGATCAGAATTTCTGAATTTTTAAACATATTTTACCAAGACTGAGTATCTTATATAGTCTACAGAAATTATTTTTCAATTTACAGGGTGTCCAATTTTTTAATGGAACACCCTGTATATTTTTCGTTGTTTCGATGTCATTTTTTGTCAATGTTGCCAATTACCATCTTATTAATTTTTTTCCGAATAATTCCCCATAAGCAAGCCCCACTTTGATAAATGGTAGCGACCTTGATTTTAAAGTTAGGAAATACATTTGGTTAGTCTGAATAAAAGGAAACGCTAAGAGAAAGTTTGATTTAGTGATAACAGGGTGTTAACAAGGAAATGGTGAAATTTCCAAACTTCAAGGTGCCATAACTATTTTTTCTCAAATGAAAATACCACTATTTTATTTCTCTATTCGATAGTCTTTTGTGTTCTCTACAATTTTTATAAGGGATGTCCTGTGCCTAAACTGCGTTGTTTTAAGGTTAGTCAACATTTTTCACAAAAATAGTTACCTACTCATTAATCTCGACATTAATTAATTACATTTTATAAACCCGTAATGATTAAAAACCAAAGAATGCCAGAAAGTAAGCAACTAAATTATACTCCCTATTTCGTAGTAAAATAAGATTAATTAATGAATAAAAATAATCTTATTTTACTACGAAATAAGACACTTGCAGCCAATAACTAATTTATGGCATATATTTCCTGTCTGACATTCTTTGGTTTTTTATTATCACGGCCTACTCCTGTTTATAAACATGTAATTATAATGTGTAACTATTTTTGTGAAAACTATGGAATAACCTAAAACTACGGGGTTGACAGTACACCCCTTATAAAAATTCAAGAGGACATAGTAGAATAGCCTATCCAATAGAAAAATAAAATAGTGGTAGTTCCATTTGAAAAGAAAATTTTATGGCACTTGGAAATATGGACATTTTACTATTTCTTTGTCAACATTGACAACAATCCGAGCAAACATCCAAATAGTGACTACGTTTCCATGCAGAGGGTAAAAAATGACATCGAATCAGCTAAAAATATACAGAATGTTCCATTTAAAAAAAATCAGCTGTGCATTGATACATAAAATGGGACACCCTGTACATTCAAAAATAATTTCTGTAGATGCGCAACCATCTATAGACTATAGACATTTGCACAAAACGTTTTTTTGATATTTTTTACCAGTTAGGAAAGATCCACACTGTTGGAAGACCCTGTATATACAGAAGAATATATTACCAAGGGCAGCAAGTTGCACTTAAGGTAGATTCCAAAAAGCGAATAAAATACAGGGTGTCCCATTTTGAATTGTCAAGCCGAGGGCTGTGAACCTCGATAAATAATTCTACCAAATGTGAAAAATTTAACATACGCCAAACAACAGTTGTGGCACAGTGAAGTTGAAGTTCGAATCCGGGGTCGGGCATGGATAGTTCTAAATTTGTGGGAAATGGGGTGGGTTGGTAGCCCACTTAAAAAAATCAAGGTCAACAATATGTGGGTGGGGTGTTAGGTGAATGAATTTTCTTCTCCAGGATTAATAAATGCAAACTTATTTCCAGCCAAAAGATCTCCAAAGCCACCTCAGGGCACCCCAATGTGGAGGACTTTTACGAAACTTGACCAAAACGTAAAGAGCGTATCATTTTTTCAAAGAGATTGGGGATAGGTAAAGAGATTCTTGGTTATTAATTAATTGCCACGTATTAATTTTGTTTTCTTGTTTATCTTGGTTTGGTGCCAGGACAAGATTTATCATTAATTTCTTTCCGGTAACAAAAAAACATTGCTTTGAAGAGTCATAGTCATCATTTTGGCGATTGCAAAAACTTTCATCAAGAGGTTTTGGGGCTCTTTTTTTTTCGGTAACTTCTTGATGAAGACGTAATCTAGAGAAAATATGGGTGTTTTTGTAATACCGGAATACGTACCAAGTGCTTTTAGAAAATGAGCAAAAAATACATTTCCGTGCTTGACTCCTACTGTAGACGTAGATGAATCACTAGCATTTCCTTTACGAGTTAAGCCCTTTAAAATCTTCATCCCACATTTCCATGAACTTTCACCATGAATTCTTTTAACCTTAATTCGGCGCTCTCTACTAATAAGAAGGCGTTCCTTTTGGCCCATCTTGGAGCGTTTTAATTATCGCCGGCGCGGTTATTTTCGTTTCGCATTGTACAATCAATTAAAATCTACGTTCCTCACATGAATGAGTAGAGTCAATAGCATGCGATAATTGAAAGAATCCACTCGACAGGAAGTTGTATATTTCAAAAGGCAAATCGATTGTTCCCGTTGTATTTTAAAACATTTTTGCAGTATGAACTGTTGCCGTTTTTAGAATGGACGTGGGCGAGGAATGCAATTCTAGACGCGCGGCTTCGCGAAAAAAAAAATAAACCGACTGGCGGAAAATATGCAATATTAGCTAATTTTCGTAATTATGAAATCATTCACAATTAAACTTTTTTTCAAGTTTCCGCTAGGCAATTTTCCCATCCTGTCCTCTCTAATCCTGTTTGGTGTGGGTACCTCCCTCCACGCTTTCATTCAGTGTGAGCGACACATGAAAAGCGTCTTGCAATTTACGAAAAACAGTTTCGAATTGTGTCGAACGGCGTGAAAGTGTTGTGATCTATGAGGATTTTATAAGGATTACGTGTAAGTATGACGTAACGACGCGCCGCGCCGGTGTTTCTATTCTGGGCGACGACGCCACTCGGTTTAAAGGCGAATAACTTTTAACGACCCGTAATGAGTCGTCCTTTTTTCCGATTCAATTGCAAGGGATTGACCAATAATTGCCAGTTGCAAGATGCACCTACTACGGTCGTTATTTATAGCGTTAATAAATTTCACACGATCGGCGAACGACCTTTGCTCCGAGTATTTAATTCTCAAACAAATTTACATTACAAAAGCCGACAGAGAAATGCAATGGCAAAATTTGTGGTTTCAAAAACTGGCTTCGCGTGTTGACAGTCGTCTAATGTTACAATCACTTCCTGTTCTAATTTTCCCGCGCATTCCTGGCATTTTTTATAATATCTGCGGGAAACTCTTCAAGAGGAAGCGCTTTGGAATGCCAAGTCATAAAGGTAGGACAGCGAATAGGAAGTGACGCAAAAAAAGCAGGATGTCACGAGACTGCGTTGAATAAAACACCGCAAATTGGATAATAATGTCTCGAGATGTGCATTGTGCATTTATCCTTGAATACGTGAACTTACGTAACTTTCGCAATTTGAACCATAACCGTAAATTATAATATTCTTACAATTAATTAAGAGGAACATTCACCTGCTTCCAGACAAGAACATCTGCCCTATCTACGTGTTTGTTACACAAAAATGCACCTTTGCATCATTACCGAATAGACACAACTAATTTCGTCGCTCTGTACACAATTAATTCCGAATCTCATTACAGATTTCACCTTCGCCCCGACATCTCGTCCCTCATCAGCAAATGTAAGTACAATTTTCCATTGTCGAAAATCGGGAGCATCCCATTATTACGTTTATATGTAAACGAGGTTTTAAGAACGAAAAATATGGTCGAAGAAATCGGTTTTTGCGACAGCTGCCACAATAGTCCATCTCACCTGCTCGTTTTAACAGTAATTCATTGTCCTATTTTTAGAACGTACATTTTTTTGTCTTCTTTTCGTATTTACCGCGCGCGCTCCATTTTAAAGGTTTTTTTTAACACCGTAGGTAATTGAAGGGAATTATGCGAGCCTAACGACACGTAGTTAAACATATTATACGGCGAGATAATTGATGTACATAATGGGAAGGTAATTTAAAATCTTTGGCGCCCCCGATGTTCATTTTGTGTGATAATTTTATTACGTGAGCGTTGGAAGTCTGTCTAGCATGATTGAACCGTGACTAAAAATCGAAGGTAACAAATTTCCTTCTTTGCACACGTAATTTTCCAAAATTGGAAGATTTCTTTTAATTTGTTTTATAGATCCATCTTCGTGTTGTTCTACAGCTTAATTAAGCATTTTCAACAACAAAATATGTGGTAGAAGCGGTCAATTTCGTAAGTTCACGTCATTTCGTCGAAATCTCAGGTTATGATCAGAAGTGACAGTTAATTTTTTTAAGCGGTTAAGTGTTAAACTTCTTCGTCTCTTTAAATTGAAATATGTTTGGTTTATTAACATTTAATCTAATAACAATAGTATGCAATACCATTTTAGGTTTACTTCGACTTATACATCACATCCGTGTTAAATTTGGATACACTATAATAAAACCACTTTTGAAAGAGCATACAGTCTAAACTTGATTGTCGTATAAAGTGTTGCATTTTGCATCTGGCAAGGATTGCGTTTTCCGTATGGACCAGAACCACCGCCTTTATCACTCGAAAGAGAAAGGGATACCTTTTGCATCTTCCATAGACCGCATCTTTGTTATCGACCGCCGGTGAACTACAAAGGTCTGTTTATATCAATCGGTGATCAAGTGCAATCAAGTTGTAGAAAATCTTAGAAGTATGTACACTTTGTTAGCTCGAAGATTGTTGCTCATATGTAAATAATGTACACATCAATTATGTAAAACATGTAAAGAACTATCTTACTGCTATTATGGTGTAATTAGAAACGCATCCAAACATGGAAAAATAACATAACCCCTTAAGAAATTGAAGTTGGACACAAACTTAAAAAGGTAGTCATGAAGTACAAGTAACATAGCCTCACATTTCGACGAAATTATGTGAACTTTGTATTAAGATTATGGAAAATTTAGGGCTTCTCCCGCAATTTTTTGTTGAAAACGCTTTATTAAGGTACCCTCTAGCCATATTTGTTTTAAACTCTTCTATCATCCAATTTTTTACATGCGTATTTGCTTCATCCTGTAGAGTTGTCCAAGTTTTCAGTGGTCCTAGATTTTCATTCGTGTGTTTTGTCTGACGATAAAATTCTCATGGATCACCTATCGAATTCAGTATTACGGTGTGTGATTGATTATGCTGCGAAAGTACAAGAGATTTGCAATTATTTAATTCATTATTTAAATTATTATTAAAATATTTCACTGACCTGGTCAGACCCAATTAACGTTCTCGAAGAGTGAGCCCATGTAGGTCCGCTCTATTTTTATTCGTAAATGGAACAACTTTAACGAAGAGCCCATGGCTACTGCACCACCGATCCTCCTGTTCAAGGGTTGTGACGATCGTGAGATCGTCCACGTATCCCTGTGTATATACACTCTGTCCTCGCTCAAAGTGCGGAGGAGCTCGTCTAGCACTAGGCACCACAGCAGTGGAGACAACCCTCCAACCTGCGCACATCCTCTAGTAACCGATGAGCTCATTTCCGTAGTCCTGATTGAGGATATAATGACTCTGCTTCCGAGCATGGCGCGAATCCATCGTACAATTGACGCATCAATGCCAAAACCTCGCTAATGGAATCCAACGTGGTGTTAATACACCTTCGATATCTAGAAACGCTCCCAGAGCTACCCCTCGGCAGACATTCCCTTTTCCAACCTGCACAAAAGGCTATGAAGAGCCGTCTCCGTGGACATACCACCTACATAAAACAATTTATGACTCTTAAAAGCTATCAAAGACTTTAAAAAGAGAACATTTTTCGGACTCTAAACGTGGACGACTCTTTGAGACTGTTTGCGACTATTAAAGGTTTATACGATTTTTAAAGTTTCTTGAATATTCTTGCACGATCCTTGCGTCAATATGGTACTACAAATTCTACATTTATAGATCCGTTTTCGTCGAAGAAACCGCATCACTGAGGAACTAACTTGTGAATTGATCAATTTCGCAAGAGAAACTGCAAAACGCCTCATTCCACAGGAACTAAATTGTGTACACTTTCATCTCAAATCAAAATCTTGTTTAAGTGGCTTAAACCTTAGATTCCATTCTTGATTCTTAGAATATTTTTAAAGATCCGTAAATTCAATTAGAAGACATTTGCGTCATTATGGTAGGTGGTAGGTAGTGCAAAATTTACGTTTGTAGATCAATTTCGTCAAAAAAACGGCAAGTCACATTGCCTTGTCGCAGAGGATGCTTTTTAACGCAAGGAGAACTCTTAAAGCTTGTGGAAGAGCATTAGAAATCATTTGAGGGTATTGGAGACTGTGTCTCTTTCGAGTTTTTACAAGATTGCACCCCTAAAACCTCTTTACATTAATGTGGTAGAGTAGTGTTCACAAACAAAGTTGAAAACTATTAGTCTCAACAGAATGGTGCACCCACGTACAACGCCCTAATCCTAAACATAGGAAAAAACAAAAGCATTAGTTTGCGTTTTTATCCTTTTCCTATATTGCATGGTTTACGAGTTTATTAAAATAAAATTTAAAAAAATTATTTGTTGACCAATTTTGCCGAAGGAAATGCAAAACGCACACATGAAGTAAATTAGGTACCCTCTCCCTCTCTTACTGTTTTAATTGCTTTTGGATAAACGTCGTGGTGCGAAATCTTTATTTATGGACTAATTTCTTCAAAGAAACGGCAAAACGCATAATAATAATAATAATAATAATATATATTTATTCTTCAATATAATAACATGATATACAATAAGGCAATTAAACTTGTAAAATAAACCACATTGAGAAATATTTAGGGGTTCCATAGACAACATCCGTGATGAGACCCCCCTCATCTATTACATTTATAAGAAACAAACAATAATTAACAATCAGAAATTAAATTGTATGTTCTTCTTGTCTTGGTCATTTTTTTGTCAATAAGGTACAACATATTGATAAATTGACTGCAAGAGGATTGAACTTAATTATGTACTCTTTCCTCCATTAGTTACTTGGTTAATTGGGTAGTACAAAATGGCCGCTGGCTGACCAATTTTGTCGAAGAATCTGCAAACATATTCGCCTTAATTCAAAAGCATTAAATAAGTGCGCTTTCTTCCTACTAAATCATTTTGCTGCTAAATCTTCATTAGTTAATCAATTTCGTCTTAAAAGCGGCAATTTCTTTAAGACACATGCGTCAAAAGGTCATGAGAAGAGTGATGAAAAAAAAGAATGGAACAGGTGTAAAGGGTTCATCAAGAACAGTGATGTGAAGGAGAAGTTGGAGAGGAAAAAGGCAAAAAAAATTCGTGAAAAAGGCGTATAGTCTCCAAGGGTGTGGGAGGAGGTGATGTGACGAGTTCGTGAAGTAGGTGTGGATATATCAAAGCTCAATGGCGCAAATAAAGAATGAACAAGTTAAAAAGTAATCGTAAATGATTTACATAAAGCGCATTTCCACTTGCATTCATTTCCCATTTGTAAGATGCAACTTCTGTTAAAATCGTAAAAATCCGCCCACAAATATGAAAGATAGCGTTGCGCATGGGCAATCCATTGTTGACGTGCTACTTCAATTTCAGTTTATGCGAAGAATTTCATTTCAATTGTTTTCTAAATAAGAATGCGCAAACCTAAATTTTAAAACTAATGTTAGATTTTCCTTTGTTCCAAGCGCCTAAGTATCAAATTTCACTTAAATAGTTCCATAGATAAAAAAAAGTTGGCACTGCGCATTCGCAAAATAAAATATTGAAACTAGCGCTAGATTTTCCTTTATTCCAAGTGCCTATGTATCACATTTCATTTAAATTCTTCCATAAATAAAAAAGTTGGCACTGCGCATGCGCAAAACCACATTTTGAAATTGGCGTTTGATTTACCTTTATCCCAAGTGCCTATGTATCAAATTTCATTCAAATACTTTTATAAGTAAAAAAGTTTGCAATTCGGCTTATAAATGGTCGAGATGCGAAAAGGGCACTGTGAATTTTGAATCGATTCGATTCAACTTTTGGCATTGCGTATTTTATGGCTAAATCTATGCCCATATTGAATTTCATGCAATTCAGTTCATAACGGAGATGTAAAAGCGATCGAATATTTCTAAACAAAGTTATGGTTCACACAGCTCTTAAGATAAAAAAACTAGTAGCGTCGCAAAGTTAGCGGACGGACGGACAAAGTGGCCACAATAGCGCATTTTTTTTTATTTTTGTGGAAATGCGCTAAAAAGATGTCAAGAGTGACATGAAGGAGAAGAGGAAGAAAGCTATGAAAATAACGTAGAATGGACGTGGAATGGGGGGGGGGGCGTCGATCCGGTGCTGCAATCTTGACTTACCGTATACTTATGGTTGACAATTCTGGGGAAAAGCCATCTAACTTTCATGTCACAGTGCCCAACGTTTCGCACTACATTCAAATCTAGCAGTAGAATAGGTACGAAGAAGAACGAAACTATTTGCTATTTTGCTATTGTTGTAAACATTAATGGTTACATTGGCGGTGTCACTATTATTGACAGTTAAAGTAACACCTTGTTGAATTATATACTTTACCTTAAATGATCGATTGTGAGTAAAATAGTATACAAACCTCGCTGGTCAGTGGTTCATAACCAACGCCTCGCGCTTATACCTCGGGGTAGGTAATGAACCACCTCCCAGCTCGGTATGTAATCTACTATTTTCTAATTTTGACATTTAAAGTGACACTTTTAAATTTGATTTCAGTTTTCTTACAGTAAACAAAACTTAAATTTAACGTAAATTCCGTCTCAAATGCTTACGGTAACGTGTCATTTAAACTAAACTACTTGTATTCCGAAAAACGAATTATAAATATTAATAACACAATTGGAACAATGGGCAATATTGACTCCATCTGACACCGTAGTTTTCTGGGTACCATTAATTTGCGTCTTTTTTATCGAAGTCTCTCCAAGAATGTTAGTTGCAATCTTCTGTTTATTAATTATGGAATTCTCCACATTATAGCCTTCAGCGACTGTATTCGACTTCCACCCCCATGTTGCTTTATTCTCAACAAATCGGCCCCAGAATCAGCAAGGAGAGTGGTCGATGACCGCCGAAAGCAATGACCGGTGTACAAACAGGGATTTGGCAACTTTAAAAACTGGGCTATCATTTTCGGCAAATTTCCGAAAGTATTCATACCCACAGGTTGCCATGCCACATTTCCCATTTGAATATTTCACGAAAAATCTGTCATGCTTTACATTTGAAGGTCTTAGCAGCACGTACTTCTTTATCATTTCAATGCAATTTATACCATCAAAAGCACCAGTGGTTATAGCAAATTCTCGAAATACTTTTGTCTTTGCGTTGGGAATGGTCACTTGAACGAACTGCTCCTGAAATGCTACATTTTCTACGTGAAGAAAAGTTAGTTCACTTTTTCGAGAATGGCAATTGTGAAACTTGACACTAAACATAAATTGCTTCCATAGTAACGAAGTGTCAAACGCAAACACACTCACTTGATGATTTAGAAATAATTATTGGATGGACATGTTTAACTTCATTTAAAAAGGATCATATTCAAAATTAGAACAAATATTGTGTGAAACACGTTGGGAAACACTATTATTCGTAACTCGCTTTCTTTTGCGGAACTCGCTTCGCTCGTTCCGCAGAAATCAGCTCGTTACGAAAAATCGTGCTTTTCCCAACTGGTTGCACAATAGTATATTTCATAATGAGTGTCGAAAGTGACTGATATCATGCGAGTGCCGTTAGACAAACGAGGCGAAGCCGAGTTTGGCTAATAAGCATGAGCATGATAGTCACTTTCAACACGAGTCGTGAACACTATTTTTTAGACGACTTGAACAATAAAAGCTTTCACTAGTATCCCTAATATTTCAAGAATATGTTACGCCATTTTTTTTTAATTTTTACTGTGTTGGTTGGATACGACCGCGGGTTGCTATGGATTGTTAATTGTTTTGTTTTGCTAGTTCTGTCATACAGTGCAGCGATTATTACTAAAACGAATTTTAAGTGGTGCGTAAAATGGAGAGCGATAAAGAAGACGATGTTTACAACTCACACCACCATCAGTAGTTGAAGCGGCCAGCGAGAATACTTTGGTGTTGCTCCAAACGAAATCGCGACTGCGTTACGAAGATGCATACACCAAATTTATGGAATGACGCAAGATATCCCAAGTGAAATCGTCATTTTCGGAAAACGTTTTGCTGGCGTATTTTGGCGAATTGTGTCCTTCAATTTGCATAATGAACCGAAATCAATTTATATGTAATTGATTATTATTTGACAATCCAGTAAAGCTTCTATCAAACTGAATTTCTAGCTGACTTATGAAAACAACCTCACTAACTCTTATCACGCACCGTGCATGATAAATTTCATATCCACATCAGTATGTTCAATTGTTAACTTTCTAAGGTAGGCTACAATATTGATATGTGTCATTTTCGAATCAAGTCGTCTAAAAATAACTATTACGTTATTTACATAAAAGTCAGGAAAATGACACATTACTGGCGACGAAATATTGAAGTACGAGGCGCCTTTGGGACCGAGTACTTTAATTTCCGAGTCAGGTAATATCATTTTACTGACGAGTTTTGTATTACATTTTACCCGAAATCGTATTTTAATATAAAATTTCAATTTTCATATACGAGTAGAAGTCAATCTGTCAGTGGTGACAGGAGTCATTATAGACATTTAGCAATGTCAAAATGTCAAATTGTGACATGAAATTCAAAGATTGATGGTTAGTACGAGAAAGAATAAAACGAGTGCTACACGTCATTACGCTCTTCAAATAGAACAAACAAAATAAACCGATCCGCCATCGGACCGACGCGACGCTAACTTTTTTTGTGAAACTTCGTAGCGGAAAATATCCGTTCTTCGAAGGACCGTCTTTCAGATGTAAGGAGTGTTGCCTAACCCTAAGAGTATGTCACCACATCATGAAAGATGCAGCAAAACGTGTAGCCCATGGACAGGTGGACAGGGACTATATTGTTATCTTCCTTTCGGTTACTTTTTGTAATCCAAGTCCTTCATTTATGGCCATATTTCGTCGAAGAAACGGTGTGTATCTTCTGTTCCTTCAATTTGGTAGTGCTAAAACATTCATTCCTTACTCATTTCTTAAGGGAAACTGCATTTGTGGTTCAATGGTAGAGCGTTGGGCCATAAATCCGGAGGTCGAGTGTTCGAACCTGGGTTGAGGTGAATTTTTCATTTGTGGCAGAGAAGGGAATTACCTTAGACCAGTTTCGAGCATTCGGTCGGCTACTCCAAATTAGGTTTTCCTGATGCAGTTTTCCTAATTCGTAAGGTAAATACCAGAGTAGTATAGAACAATTTAAGACCTTCTGCGGAGGCACCTCTGAAAAGCATTATGCGGGTCACTCTGTAATTAGGCGCAAGACTGTTGAGGGCCCAGATCAAGAAAGTGATAATAATAAATAAATATAAAAAGAGGTAAGTATATTACCTATAAATAAACAAAATGGCTACGTTTCTTCGAGAGTTATATTACCAATTGACAGATTTTTGGTAATATTACCTACAGATGTCTCTCCTGTCTGCTGTAGACCTAAAGTCCCTAGATTACTAAAGTAACGCAATTCATTAGGCCAGTGTATTAGGCAAAACCAAACTGCTAATTGAGCCAAAATGGCCGTTTGACAACTACTGTCAGGTTTGACATTTGTTGTTTTGTATTACCTATAATAGTTGTGTGTACATTCAGGAGAGTACTGATATAACCATTAATTCATTAGAGAAGGCACTTTTGCAAGAAAACAAACCGAAAAAATAAATTACTCAGAAGTGAAGACAATTTTTCGAAATTAAAATATTTAGAATTGGGTACACACAAGGATTTTATGGGGAGTGGTGAAACGATTGGAAAAGCGATGCAACGATATTTTTCTTGTGACGTTAAAGGCTATTAAACGATACGCTCACAAAACTTGCTCTATCCAAGAGTGGCTACAAAATACATACTTTCCAACTGTTGTTCAATTTCAAATTTCGCGGTTCCCAAACTGAGCCAAAATGGCTGCTATTCGCGTTACTTTAGTAATCTAGGGACTTTACTGTAGACCTATTCAAGCATGATGAGAAAAATTTAATTTGAATTTATCACTTATAATTGCACAAGAGGTTTGTATTTTACCGAGTAAATTTGGGTTGTTAAGGTAATGAAAATCTGTTGCCTAGCAATTAGACGAGAAAAACTGTCAACTAATAAAAATGCGACACCGAAGGTGGAGCATTTTTAGGTTGACAGTTTTTCGAGTTCAATTGCTAAAAGGAAACAGATTTGAATTGCAACAACCCAAATTTACTCGGTTTAAATACTAACCTCGAGTGTAATTCGGCAGGACAATTTAACGAACAAGAAATTCACCAAATTAGTCAATTATTGACAAACGTCAAACTAATCATATGGGAAAGGATAATGCGATAATTGGTTCGAAAATGAATAAGTGAAAAAACCTCTAGTGCATTTGTCGCTGGAAAAGTTGCAGGTAACTTTTGCCGCTGTCAAAGTGACAATTGCACTGCGGCTTATGCGATTTTTTATACATGAGTTGAATTGTCAAAGCAATACGTTTTGCTATCCCCGATGATGTTGATAACTACTCTTACATTTTGGCACCATTACGAATCATATATCAAAGATTGATTTCCAAAATTCTTTGAGATTTGAAATGCGCTAGCGTAGCCATATTCTGCTTTGTCGATCCTGATCCCTATCTTTCTTGGTCAGTTGGTCAATATACTAGGAAGTAAATTTGATCCGTTTGAAGCAGAGGTCGTTAATTTGGCATTTGTTTACCAGTTCTCATAGGGAAATGCGCACTTCCGCGATCTACAGGAACTAAATATGGTCTGCGGCCTAAAAAACTGCTAAACGCCACGGCGCCTTATTCGCGATTACGCGCGAAAATTTCTCACGGCCTTTCGATTGTTCTCTTAATCGAATGAATAACTTATCTCCAGGTTTGGTCAATGCATTAAAACTTGAAATATGAATTTTAAAAACCGCTACGCTACGAAAACCCATTTTCCAATTAAAGCTAAAGCAAGCGGGAGACGCGTGGGAACCCCAAACTTCCTGCAACAATGATGACTGTTCCTCCACACCAACGCAAACATTTGTCACTTGACTACGTATGTTTCACACATTAATCAATTCCTGCATGTTCTCGCCGGTTTAGGGAGAAAGGACCATTTCCTACTCACCTTGCATTTATCGCAAAACTTCTTGTTATGTAAGGCAAGTACATGTAACATGTAACAACCTTGATGGAACTGGAACACCTTACCTGATTCGATTGACTTCACGAGATCCGCTAGTGCGATCTGAAATAGGTAATTGTGAGCAATTTTTCCGGAACTTTGATCAGATGCGATGATTCCAGAAATGCATACCTGGCCTGATTTGAATTACGATTTCAATTAGCGACTAGTTTTAGCATTAGATCACGATTAAATTCATCGCATTCATTAAAAAACAATGACATAATAACTAATTTTTGTGTATCATAAAAAGGTGCAACTTTTGTAAATCATCATTAAATTTGTAGAAAAAATCACACAGTAATGGAGTTGTTGCGACGTGCAATAAAAGTGCAAAGCTGACAAACGACCAATGAGAATTAGGAATTGTGATCGAAACACAACTGGTTTTGAATTTGATGAAAGACTCCATTTTGCCGTCCGGTTTTTATTTTTACCAAATAGTAATGACGAAAGCGTATTGGATGTGGTTTTGCTTACGTTTCTGATAAGGTTATCCATTCTGTTTTTTGCAAATCAGAAATGTTGTTGAAGTATACGGAAGTTCAATTATGTAGTCATACGAGAGAGGTTATGAAAACAATACGCTGTCCCAACCCAACTCCCAAGCCCAACAATTGTCTCACGTCAAATTGTTACTTCCATCTCCAAGTTTGGTTGCAAATTGTAAGTTTAAAGAGGCCAAAATGTATTATTTGAAATTTGAACAAAGAAGCGGCGTAATTTTTTTATTAAAAGAAAATCACAATGAAATGGCGCAAGCAGCTCGAAATCATCAAAAAAAATGAAGATTTGTTGTCGATTGACAGCCGAGAAAAAATTTGGACACGATCAATTCCCAAAGTGCAGGGTCTCGAACAAAAAATTTGTAGACGAAAATTTGGCGGCTTCATCCTACGATGAAGGCTTTTTCTATAGAATTGTGACTGGGAATTTGACCTAGATACACGATTGGAAACAGAAGTATGTAATGGGTTCTTAAAGGTTTCTACGCCACCCAAGATGTCGAAGACGCAATTTTCAGGAGGAAAGGGTATACCTATAGCAACAGTTTTGTGGCACGTATCAGTATTCTATTAACCAGTTTTTACTCCACCATCAATAAGATCTTGTCGAAGACGTTCCCTTTCTGCGTACCCGCTTCCGACGTCCCGTTCACCCGTAATTTGCGTTTGAAGTTTTGATTCCACCATCAGTAAAATCTTATCGGGGGCCTTTTGTCGGTACCCACTTCCGACGCCCCGTTCACCCGCAATTCTCACTTTGATGAATTACCCTAAAAACCATCCACAAAATAGTACTAAATTTTTGGGGCATACTTCTAATAGCTCGAGCTTCTATTAGCGACACCATTAGAGCTTTAAGAAACTTTAAACCGCGTGACAAAATTTCTCATCGGAAGTTACCTTTTAGGCGCCCGAAGTCGACTACCCCTCGAAAACGCGCACCTTGAAAAAGTTGGCTAATTTTACCCCTACGAAAGGAAAGCCAAAATTCTGTCACACAGAAGTTGTGCGCGTTTAGATGATCTTTCCGACGACATTAATTTGAAAACAGTCGGACCAAAACTGTAGAAGAAGATAGGATAAAACTGAAAAATCACCACGTTAATATAATACGCTTGGAGCGCCAACTCCATATCATCATCCCTAAAGTTGTTAATTGCAGGGCCCCGGTAGGTACGTCTTTCTACAAGCGTTCTTCTACGGACCCGCATTTGCTGCCAGCCCGCCGGCCTCGGTGAGTTTACCTGGA
Organism: Photinus pyralis; assembly: GCF_008802855.1. Classification (NCBI taxonomy): domain Eukaryota; kingdom Metazoa; phylum Arthropoda; class Insecta; order Coleoptera; family Lampyridae; genus Photinus; species Photinus pyralis. Next base: position 25,273,365 of record NW_022170663.1, read on the forward strand.
TACCTTATTACATATAAATTTGGAAAAACGCGCTAAAAAACCATTAATCTAAGATACAATATAGTAGTCACAGGGTGTTAAAGACCGCATAATAGGGCGGATGTCTTTATTTCCGGAAGCTGAAATGGCAGCTCTAAGGAGTTTAATAGTCACTTTGTAAACATCATCGTTAATTGTGGGACCCTTTTCATGTATACTTACTCAATCAACAGGATCCTAGAAAACCGTCGCCGTCAATTTCCCACCGCTTGTTTGTTGTGGTGAAGATGCTCCTCTATGCAGCCACTCCATCGATTCTTGTTTCGTTTCGTAATGTGTACGCCACTTACTCGTAATGATCTTAGGGGTCTCCCAAGCCGGCACTGCCATCGTGACCAACCTTATACTTACAGTTGGCACCTCTGGACCAATAATAATAAGCCGGCCCATCTAACTTTCAAGTCGAAACGGTTCTTTTTGCGAGACAAGAACAATCCAATATGTTTATACAGGGCTATTTATTAAGAAGTAGACATAGGGATTTATGTGTATTGTTTTTCCTTATGTCTACTTTTAAATGACACAAATCTTTTCTGAAGGGCGCCTAATTTTATGTAACCAAAATACCTAAACAAATAAAGAGCTGGCTATCATATTAATTAATTTGAATTCAATTCAACTGAAGAAAATGGTAATGTTGCCAACTGGTAAGATGCCGGTAACAGTTTAAGGAGCGTCAGATATTTATTTTCTGTTAAACCAAAACAGAGACTTGCTATAACTAGACTGCGCGTAACGTATCTAAGGTGTTGTCGACACAGTATGCAACACACAATGCACCGCGGGGCAAAAATCGCTGAGATGATATGCAATATAATGGAAATAAGCTGTTATTTTAGATGTTCCGTTCATTAATCATTCTCGTGATTAGCTCGAATTAGCGAACAGATAAATTTCTGTTGAGAATAAACCAATAAACTTAGGTTAGCTTGTGCCTATCAACATGTAGTCGATAAATTTTTAAATAATATGCTGATTTTCAACGGATAAAAGTTTAAAGGGCCAATGGATCAGAGCCATTCGAAGAGAAAAATTTACTCCCACCATAGTGCATTTGCGGGGAATGAAGCCGATTTTAGAAAGGTACCTACGAAGGTGTTAAACAATAATGCAATACCGAGCGTTTTCGACATTCCCATTCACTTAAAATAACGTAGAACTATTATTCGACATCCTTTACCAGCAAGACAACGGCAATACCTATTTGCCTATTAGGTATAGACGTAACTAAGTACTTACTGGTACTAAATATATTTCAGGTTGTGTTACAAGAAAAATAGCTAAGTCTGTTAAATGTTCCATATGTGCAGATGCGATATTCGCATCAGAGAGTCATTCAAAGCTTTTAACTAGAAAAAATCGTGGAGGATTGTTGCACGTATCAAGCGATGCATTAAAAATTTGCCAAATTGCTGAAATGTGTTCAGGTTTTTCATTCAATCCACACCACACCGCGTTGTAAACAAAATGGTTATCAGCAGTCTAAGAAAAATAAATAACAGTTACAGCCCATTTGGGTTTTTTGATAGGCATATATTGAATCAAAATCCGCTAAATAATCATATCTTACTACTTACATCTTTAGTTTTAAGAGTATATTTTCCCATACGTGTTCACCACCAAAATACACATATAAATCAAATTATGACTAGAGTAAGGCAGTTATATACCAATTTAGTTCAAATAAAATACCAATAAATTCGATTAAAACAGTTAACAGCTATATGTTATCTTTTTTTTGCTACTAAAATTTAGAATAAACATGGCTAAAGCAAGCTACAGAACGTACGTCTGCCCCGCGATGAACAGTTGGTTGCCTATCCTATCTTGACAACAGGCGTTTATAGTAA
>NW_022170663.1:25275353-25279905 GCF_008802855.1 Photinus pyralis
ATAAAAAATCGCATAAGCCGTAGTGCAATTGTCACTTTGACAGCGGCAAAAGTTACCTGCAACTTTTCCAGCGACAAATGCACTAGTGGTTTTTTCACTTATTCATTTTCGAACCAAATATCGTATTATCCTTTCCCATATGACTAGTTTGACGTCTGTTAATAATTGATTAATTTGGTGAATTTCTTGTTCGTTAAATTGTCCTGCCGAATTACACTCGAGGTTTGTATTTAAACCGAGTAAATTTGGGTTGTTGCAATTCAAATCTGTTTCCTTTTAGCAATTGAACTCAAAAAACTGTCAACCTAAAAATGCTCCACCTTCGGTGTCGCATTTTTATTAGTTGACAGTTTTTCTCGTCTAATTGCTAGGCAACAGATTTTCATTACCTAAACAACCCAAATTTACTCGATAAAATACAAACCTCTTGTGCAATTATAAGTGACAATTCAACTCATGTATAAAAAATCGCATAAGCCGCAGTGCAATTGTCACTTTGACAGCGACAAAAGTTACCTGCATCTTTTCCAGCGACAAATGCACTAGTGGTTTTTTCACTTATTCATTTTCGAACCAATTATCGCATTATCCTTTCCCATATGACTAGTTTGACGTCTGTCAGTAATTGATTAGTTATGTGAATTTCTTGTTCGTTAAATTGTCCTGCCGAATTACACTCGAGGTTTGTATTTAAACCGAGTAAATTTGGGTTGTTGCAATTCAAATCTGTTGCCTTTTAGCAATTGAACTCGAAAAACTGTCAACCTATTAGTTGACAGTTTTTCTCGTCTAATTGCTAGGCAACAGATTTTCATTACCTAAACAACCCAAATTTACTCGGTAAAATACAAACCTCTTGTGCAATTATAAGTGACAATTTCATTAAATACACCGACAATTTATAAGTAGGTAACGTCAGTTTGACAAGTAATGCTTGTTCGGGAAATATTCCCCTAAATTACACTCGTGCATCAAAATAAACCTGATAATTTTTTATTCAAGCATGTTGTCAGTAAAAAACTGCATTCGGTCATTTTCATATTTTGTTAAGAGCCCTCCACCTTCGGTGTCGGGCGGGTGCGAATTGTCCTACAACCCTGGTGTGGTGCTAGGTCTCTTACTTGGGTGTTAGGGCACCTCGATCTGCTGGCTCTTACTATTATGGAGCAGCGAGAAAGAGTAGTAGCAGAGCTTACTATATACAGTAAGTATTGCTTAGGGGCTTATTCTATAACGCCTAACGATGTCGTTACACAGCGATTATCATTCGGCAACGACTTGCCCTATTCTGTACTCTACAATGGATCGTTTCGAAACAACAATATGGCGACAAATCTGTGGTTATTTTACGACAAGCCCTAGCCACTCGTTGAGTCGTTATAAGTACCTATAGCATATACACACCGGCAAGATGGTAAAAGAAAACTGATGCCATTTGCGGTACCTACTCTGTTTAACGTACCTAATCCGCCAAAAAGACTTGACACTCAACGTAAGAGCTATTATAAAGTACGAAAACATACTTGTATATGAATTTTGTACTTAACAATGATTTAATAGCGAAGAACCAGTGACAATCATAAGGAAGTCTCCCATACACATTCCAACGAGAGCAACAAATTCATGAAGATGAAAGTTGAATCTATGACAGCTTTTGAAAGGGATTGCGCACTTATGATGAAATGAAAATTTCCGGAGAAAGTAAACTTCGATAAACAGAAGACGATGTTTTTTGGTGAACTGGGAGACACAACTAAAACTGGAAACCACTTAACAGTAGTTGCTCTTAGAGGCCTGAATACCCGTTAAAACAGATAGTTGATTGCCATGTCACCGGACCGTCTACAAGGATCAGATATGAAAAGCCTAGTGCTAGGAGTAATCGATGCCGTAGAGAAGATTGGGTTAAATGTTTGTGCTATCGTGTCAGATATGGGTGGAAATAACAGAGGATTGTGGACCGAACTAGGTGTCAAAGTAACAAGATCTGAAAGAATAAACAGTTTTTCCTTCAATGAAAAGAGAATATTTGTATTTGCTGATGCACCACATTTGCTAAAAAAATGGAAACAGGCATTGCTCTCATCAACTGTTTATCTACCAAATAATGTAGTTGACAGTGAAAATTTACCTACTGATGTAATTAAAGGTAAATATGTCGCCGATTTGTATAAATTGAAGTTAAATAGTGGCACTGGATTCCGATTATTACATCACTTGTCAAATTGACATTATTAATCCAAATCAAACTAACATAGTTTTAACACACAATTTGGAAAATGTTCATAGGCTTGTATGTTATAGCATTGAATTTATAAGTATTCAATGGTTACAGCTGTTGTTTGTTAACGACAACATACAGAATAGACCCCTTAGGGCCGCGGCCGGTTGTTTAGGTGTTGGTTAACCAACAAACTAAAGTTTAAACTAGAGATTTAGAAATTTTACCGTTGTATAGGTTATAGTTACAGTAAAAGTACGGTTTAAAGTAAAGAAAGCATTAGTAACTTTAAACCACGGTCGAAGTACCGTTTAAACTCCAGATTACGGATTAGCGCAGTATTTTTATTAGATTTTTACAAACCACGACACATTCTGGAAGTGCACTATTATTTGTTAAAAATGGTTGAGGACATATATGATATATTTCATGACTTAATATCATGAAGCGCCTCGAAATATTACAACATTTAGAGTAAGACCGAATCATATGGAAATGTGGAACAATCAAGAATTTAGAATATCTAAAGGATCAGTCGAGATACTTCTACAGGGCAACACTTAGAATATCCAACAAACCAGTCAGTAGGCATTTAATATAATCATTGTGTTTACATGAAAATTTACTTGCAGAAACCATGCTGTTCAGCCGCTGCATCAATTACTAATTACACTAAGGTTTTATGCCACAGGCAATTTTATTATTGTAGCATCAGATTTTGGGGGTATCGATAAATCAACCACCTCTAGAATTATTATGAAGGTATCATCTGTAATTTCTGGTATTGCAAGAAAATACATCAAAATGCCTTCAAATGAAAATTTCCGAAGAGTTGCAAATGGCTTTCATAACTTAGCCAGGTTCCCTAATGTTGTTGGAGCTATTGATTGCACCCATATACGGATACACTCTCCAGGTGTGTAATTGTCGTTAAAATATATCATGTAATATTTATTATTGCTACAGGAGGAGATAATGCTGAACATTTTCGTAATAGGAAAGGCTGGTTTTCTTTAAATGTTCAAACAGTCTCTGACTCCAACTTAAAAATTTCTAATATAGTAGCAAGATGGCCTGGATCTGCTTCCGATAAAACAATTTTTGCCAACTCTCGAATAAAAGCAGAATTTGAAGAGGGGCGATATAGGAATGGTTTTTTAATTGGAGATTCTGGGTATACGCTTACAATATACAGGGTGACAATTTGAAAACTTACCACCCCCCATATCTTAGTAAATAAACGAGATATTTAAAAAAATCAAAATACGTGTCGGTAATTCGGAGGGGGAATCACAATGACATAGTTGGCGACGCACCCCCTCACACCCCCTGCGCCCTAGCCACCCCAACTTTTAAATCTTAAATAGTGACCCCCCATGTGTGATACGTCGTTGGAAAGCTCTGAAAAAATGCTTTCCAACCATACCAAATAGCATTACATTTAGGTCAGTAATTATCGTGCAAATCAAAAAATAAACATGGAAAATCGTATTTAACTTGAATTTCCAAAGCCGACTCGACAGCAACTCATTTTTGATCGCCAGTTATAATCTATTCTCAAACTCTTGTCGAACCTTTTCAAATGTTGGTTTTGCAATATTTCGACATTCTTGAATTATTCTCCGTCTTAGTTCGTCTATGTTCGCCGGTTGCGTTTTAAATACGACAGATTTCAAATGTATCATTATTAGCTTATTTTTTGATTTGCACGTACGGCCTCAAACATACAATAAGAAATTGCAACTGAAATTATTAGTGAATTAAATCTTATAGACTTCATGCATTACTACCTTCATCAATCACTACATTATTTGGTGCAAAATTAAGAGTCTTCTGTACCCACTGCACCCAATGTAAATTTCCATAAGAGCGCCCGCCATAAAAACTCTAGTTGTTTTTCAAAAAACAATTTTTTTTAAGAACTATTTTATAAATTTAGACCTTTATCTACAAAATGTTCGGACTATTTTTTTTTTAAGTTTATAGCAACTGAATACCGATTGTTTAAAGATTAGATGTTTCGCACCGATTATTGCGCTAATCTGTTTTATTTTTTTACTCTCGATCAAGACGATTTATGGAAAAAGTAAACCGACAGTTTTTTAGATAAGTTACTTCTAAACATAACCCCAAAAAATGAAATCATAATTTTTGTAAATAAAGTCTGTATCTTGGCGGGCGTTAAATCAACAATTTGAGCGTAACAAGTGGCGCCGCTGCACAGTCTCGGTGGGAACTAACTAAGGACCAAGACAGGAGTTGACAAAGCAAGAATATCATCTTATTTCTTGCAGCTATAATCATCTATACACTATAATGTAAAAAAGTTGC
>NW_022170663.1:25280005-25348555 GCF_008802855.1 Photinus pyralis
GAGAATATAATGTGCGAGGAGATCGAAAGGTTAATATAAAATTTAAGTGAGGTTAGGTTAGCGTGCTAGTTAGGTTAGCTCAGAAATCTGGTATCAGGAGAATATAATGTGCGAGGAGATCGAAGGTTAAAATAAAATTTAAGTTGAGGTTAGGTTAGCGTGCTAGTTAGGTTAGCTCAGAAATCTGGTATCAGGAGAATATAATGTGCGAGGAGATCGAAGGTTAAAATAAAATTTAAGTGAGGTTAGGTTAGCGTGCTAGTTAGGTTAGCTCAGAAATCTGGTATCAGGAGAATATAATGTGCGAGGAGATCGAAGGTTAAAATAAAATTTAAGTGAGGTTAGGTTAGCGTGCTAGTTAGGTTAGCTCAGAAATCTGGTATCAGGAGAATATAATGTGCGAGGAGATCGAAGGTTAAAATAAAATTTAAGTGAGGTTAGGTTAGCGTGCTAGTTAGGTTAGCTCAGAAATCTGGTATCAGGAGAATATAATGTGCGAGGAGATCGAAGGTTAAAATAAAATTTAAGTGAGGTTAGGTTAGCGTGCTAGTTAGGTTAGCTCAGAAATCTGGTATCAGGAGAATATAATGTGCGAGGAGATCGAAGGTTAAAATAAAATCTAAGTGAGGTTAGGTTAGCGTGCTAGTTAGGTTAGCTCAGAAATCTGGTATCAGGAGAATATAATGTGCGAGGAGATCGAAGGTTAAAATAACATTTTAGTGAGGTTAGGTTAGCGTGCTAGTTAGGTTAGCTCAGAAATCTGGTATCAGGAGAATATAATGTGCGAGGAGATCGAAGGTTAAAATAAAATTTAAGTGAGGTTAGGTTAGCGTGCTAGTTAGGTTAGCTCAGAAATCTGGTATCAGGAGAATATAATGTGCGAGGAGATCGAAGGTTAAAATAAAATTTAAGTGAGGTTAGGTTAGCGTGCTAGTTAGGTTAGGTCAAAAATCTTGTATCATGATAATGTTCAAGGAGTTGATTGAAGGTTAGGTTAGAGTCGTAGTTAGGTTAGGTCAGATTAGTTTGGGCGTTTTAAATTTTTACAAATCTTTTATCTAACCTAACTCACATGAAACTTAACTCTCAAGTCTTTCAAATGATCACCGATTTAAAATTCTTATTTATTGCGGCGTACTCTTATGGCGATTTAACTCGTGTATTGCGAACAGATACTTTATTAAAATCGTCAAAAATCTAGGTATAGGTATACCAAAGAGATATACGGACGGCCGTCCGTTTACCCGCTCTGTCCTTTGGCATTCCAAAAACGCTATGACGCAAAGGAATAGGCTATAATACAGGAGCGAATGTTTAATTTTCGAGTTTCGTGGTTTACTCCTTTGACAGCGAAAGGCACAAATCCCAAAATGTTTATAGCCTTGCCTGAGTTTTTAATAAATAATAAAATAATCAAAACAGAATACATTGTTCTGACATCTGTCTTTATTATTGGGGACTAACATTTTATCGATAAATGCAGGACACTTTATTACCATCATTATTTTAGTTGGAACCTACAACTCAAAGATGTCGCCACACTATATTTGTAATGTACTGTATGTAACTAACGTTAGATGTCAGAACGCTGTTTCTAAATACCATAGATATATGAAGTTTTAACCTCAAATGCATAATTAATGTTTGTTTATTTTATAGTCAAAAATTAAACTTTGTTGAACTTTGGAATGATATCCTTTCTCGCTTACAGGTTTAATTAGGGACCTGGCTACTGGGAGTGACAGGAAAGCGGCAGACTCAACCTTTGCGGAATATGATACTGTTCGCTCTGGGTCGTTCAATCGAAGACATGTAGTTCTCGATGGATGAGTAACGTTAGCATTGAATTCAGACAACACAAATTGAAGAGGGAAAAGCTTTGTAACCAAAACAGGAGGACACCGTGGAGAACTCGCCAAAAACTCGAGGTTAAAATCGGAACGATTACATGATTGCAGCAGCTGGCGATGGTGCGAAGCTATTCTTTAAAGAATTGAGGCTAGAGTTTATTTGATAGAACTACGGTTATAGAAACGGTAGTCAAATTGGCAGCGAAATAAGGCAAAAGTGTTAGGCAGTTTGCAATCACGAAAAAATGTGTTGTTTGTGCGATCTTCGTGTGAAAGTTGTTGTAAAACGATTCAGTTTAATGTACCTGTTATTGAAATTGTTCTTTCAAGGGCTTTAAATAAACTCCTATGCATATGAAGTTACGAATTGCAAAAATAAATGTTTTCTGTTCATTGAGCATGATGTGTTGCCTACAAACCAGGCTACACAAATATGGAGTGCCCATATTCGGATTTGTTTGAATCTCCCCAATCTGCCGTTTTTATCGAGGATAAGGAGGGCCTGCACGAACGAATGGCCCAGGGCCCCGAAAAACTTAAAAACGGCACTGCATTTAAAGGTGCGACGTTGCTATTAATCGCATAAATTCAAATGAAATTTTAAAGTTGCGTACGTGGCGACATCTCAACTAAACTTATAAAACTATAATTGATAGAAAGTGTATCGATTGCCAAAAAGATGGCGCAGTAGTACTTGTATTTAAATCATCTATTCAACAATCGGGCCTTTAAACAATAATTGCTCTACAGGATCTTGCAAGACTTCGTATATTTTGAACTGCCATTTATTCAGACTTCTCAATCAAAAGTTATGGACTAGAAACCAATTTCGAAAGAAAATTCAAAGGGCTGTAACTTTTGAACTAGTAGCGCAATCTTGAAACTGTTTGAAATTATGGATTCTACAGGCCACGTTTTATAAGAAAAATTTTTTTCCGGGTCGATCTGAGACAATTTTTTTTTCGGGGCAAAAAAAGGCAGTGTATAACCTTCCTTTTTTCCAAAAATCGACTGCACCAAAATTTCTCGGGAAAACACTTTTTCTTATTAATTTTGGTGCGTAGAATCCAAAACAATTCGTACTTTTTCGATCAGACTTCTCAATCAAAAGTTATGACTAGAAACCAATTTCGAAAGAAAATTCAAAGGGCTGTAACTTTTGAACTAGTAGCCCAATCTTGGAACTGTTTGAAATTATGGATTCTACAGGCCACGTTTTATAAGAAAAATTTTTTTCCGGGTCGATCTGAGACAATTTTTTTTTCGGGGCAAAAAAAGGCAGTGTATAACCTTCCTTTTTTTCGGTTAGCTGCAGCTCTGTATCTAGATGCACAGTTAGCCCACTCGCTTTTAATTATTAACAGTATTTATTGCAAGATAAGAACAAAGAAAATATGCAACGTTTTAATTATTTAAGTGACAATTAATACAGTCTATTATTTTCATCTGAGGAATTTCTTTGTACCTATACTTGGAGAAAGCTCCATGAAACAAACGAAATATTTAATCCTCTCCACTCATAACACACTGTTGTTATGTTGGTTGCATATACTGCAGGTTTTGTTATCCCAAGGCCATCAATTCTAGCCCTATAATAACCACTACATGTTACAGTTAGAACCAGAGAATAGCCACAGCGTACCTTAACCTCAATTTTCGACATTGATTTTTTAGGTTATGAACAAAGCGATTATGTTTCGTAAAATACTCCACAACTTACCAAAATATCATCTGAGTAGGTGGAATCTCTGCAAAAATAGTCAAATTATCAACAATATCTCCAAACACGTCCCTAGAAACTTCCACACAAATACTAATTTTTGCTACGCACAAACACAAAGCGCAAGAAACCTTGAAAACGAATTTTTGGTTAAACTCAAGAATGATCCTGATTCCTTTGGACATCAAGAAGCCGAGGAGGATGTATTGGACCCCGGTGACGTAAAGGAAGAAGAATACATACAAGAAAAACCCGTGCATTTCCAAGTGTTGACGACAAAACAGTATGCAGATATAATAAAAGACCATTTAAGGAAGCGAAAGCTGAAGGAAGCTATTGACATAGTCGAGGTGCAGATGATAAAGGAACACAGGGTGAAACCGCCTGGCTACATTTACAACTTGTTAATAGGTGGTTGCGGTCGAGTGGGTTACACCAAGAAGGCGTTTTCACTCTACAATGAAATGAAAAGGCGAGGGTTAGATGTTACCCCGGGCACATACACAGCTTTATTTAATGCTTGTGCTAACAGTCCGTGGCCCACCACTGATGGTCTCAGTCGAGCCACCCACTTACTAAACAACCTAAGGGAAAAAATGTATATTCCGAACCTCACAAACTACAACGTGATGATCAAGGCTTTCGGACGAGCCGGAGATTTAACAACAGCTTTCAGTCTAGTCGACGAAATGTCCGCCAGACACATAGGCATCATGGATGATACCTTTAACTTTCTTCTGCAGGCGTGCATCACGGACAAAGAGGCTGGATTTCGACACGCCTTGTTGGTGTGGCGTAAGCTTGTTCGAAGAAAAATAAAACCGTCGTTATTTACCTACAATTTAATGCTCAGATGTATACGTGACTGCGGTTTGGGTGACATCAGCGTAACGACTGACGTCATTAACACATTGCTGGAGGAAGGTAGACCCGAGCTGCGCCTTTTAGAGTCGGATACAACACAACAAGCGAATGCTTTGATAGAAACTCCAAATCTTATGGCACCTGTGCCTTGTCTGGGCAATATTCTCTTGTTATCCACTGTTCTAAAGGCGGAAGATCGCCTCCTGCTTGTAGGCGGTTGGTCGGGATTTCTAGAGAATATGGCCGATCACAATTGTACTCCGGATGTGAAAACATTCACACAACTTTTAGATAGTGTCCCACCGACTAGAGCCGCCGAAGCTGATTTACTTAGAGCTTTAAAAGCGAAAGGTGTAAAACCGGACGTGGACTTCTTTAATATGCTCATCAAAAAACGTAGCTGCCGTTTTGACTACGAGGGGTGCAAAGTGAGATTGTTTTGTGTAATGTTTCCATTTCCGATGTCGGTTGTTTTCAGGAGGCGCTCGCAATGCTCACTGATGAAGGTTATCGACCAAACTTGGTTACATATGGTGTCCTGTCAATAGTATGCAAAAATCAAGAGGAGGCTCTCTCGGTCATTCACGAAATGTCTCAAGCTAACTATAGGTAAAGTCTGTCCTTCGATAACAGTTTGTAAGCGAACATTGTAGAATGAATATTGAGATATTGGGAGCTATGTTAACGCAAGCTTGCTACCATAACAACTTTAAGTATGTCCTATTTTTGATGGAAACGTGTTTATCTGAAGGAATACAGCCGAGCACGAAATTCATGCAGAAACTTGAGGAGTTTAGAAAGAAGAGCAAATATATTTCAAATGACAAGGTAAAGTTAAATAGCAAAATAATGTTTGTAACGGGATAAGTTTCAGGAAAATCCACTCTCAAAATCGACAACGTTTCAAAAAGGTTACAAAATGTTTAAAGGCAGGTATAAGGAGTGGTGTGATGAGATAACGGTCGAAGAGGAACAGGTCCATCCGTGGCAGCAGTATAGACAAAGAACCGATACGGATTTGCGACATTATAAGGAAAAGGATGCTAAAACACGTTTTAAACCTGTTCATACCAGTTTGTATAGGCAAAAGACTTCAATACGAAATGTTCGAACTAGAAAATAAATTTATTTTGTTGTTTTTATTTTTTGTTGATAGTTCACAGGGTAACAAGGAGATACAGATTGTCCAAAGGGCCGAGAGAGGGTTCAACTCTAAACTTGTGTTAACAGCTGTATCTAAGGTTGCATAACATACAGGTAGTTTATCTGGGGCGATTTACTTTTACACCCTTTAATCTACATGGTGTAGATGTGTCCTTGTGCTATTTTATACTCCATAGCAATAAATAGTTTAATTGAAAGATCAAAAGGTTGTTAATGGCTCTCTGTTCGCGCGGGTCCTATTAGGCGTTTCCACATTTCTATACATCGGCAGGTCTATCGCATACACTTTCAACACCTCCCTCAACATGCACATTCCAATTAATTTTTCTTTTTGCAATGGTGTTCAGCAATTTTCTTTTTCGCCTATTCTCTATGACTTCATTCCCAAACTCGATGGCCATTTGCTTTTCAAAAACCATAGGTGAGTTTCTTTAAATATATCGCGCATCCTGTATATCGATCGATCAAAACGCATGCGACACGGTGACATAACCTAACTTTTTTTAGGTTATGTAATTTTTAAATGTTTTTCCAGGGCTTTAAAGAAATATGACTATAACAGACTCATCTGAACGCGATAAAACCTCCAACCCCACAAATTCCCCAGAAGGAGGCGCGCAATGGGGTTACGATTTGTATCCGGAACGAAGAGGTAACAAGCCGAAACTGGGACTTACAGACGTACTATTCAAAGGGAAAGGTACCGAATCCATTGACAAGATCAAATGTGAAAGGAACGTCTATAAATGCGTGAAGGAAAGTCCGTTAGTTAAGCTGATGATGGGCGCGTTGAAGAGCTCGGGTTGCGCGATCGATATACGGAGGCACATCGCGTGTGAAGAGTGCAGTCCGACTGTAACCGGCGGGTACGATCCTGTCTTAAATCAAATTGTAGTTTGTCAGAATATGGCACGAAGAAAAGGACTCATACAAGGAGTGCTCACACACGAAATGATTCACATGTTTGACTATTGCACGAACAATTTAGATTTTAAAAACATTGATCATTTGGCATGCACCGAAATACGTGCAGCTAATCTAACTCACTGTAGCTTTTTATCTGCTTGGTACGAGGGTGAGGTTTCCATCTTCGATTTTAAGGAAGCGCATCAAAATTGTGTAAAAAACAAAGCCTTGCAGTCCATTTTGGCAGTAAGGGAGATAAAGAAGATTGATGCAATGAATGCGGTAGATCGTGTGTTTTCAAGATGTTATAACGATTTAGAGCCAATTGGTAGGAGGATCAGACGAAATTCGAATGATCCCTTCAAGGCTTATGGTGAAGGACCTTATTATGGCTACGATCCTATATAAACTTATGTATTTGTAGTGTAGAATAAATAAAAGTCAAATTTTATACTGTTACACCATGTTTTAATGACACAGACTAGACGGCTCCAAGCAAATCGGATATTTCTTTTAATGTGTTAATGTTGGCATGCATGTAAGCTTTAGCCTCCCATAGCATTCTGCATAGAGTTTCATCAGACTTCTCATCCATCGATATTTCTTCGGACATTTGGGGCGAAAATCTAAAGTAAGGAACCCCAATTGTCGAGCACCACGCCCTGGCTCTATCGACAACCCGGCCGTCACTCGCAGTAGCCTGTAGCAAACCAACACTAAGAAAGTTAGGCATTTACACTACAAACCTGATCAACTAAAAGAATTCCGAACGAGGATATACCCATAACGAGTCTGGTGGTATCCCAAAGACTTTCGGGTCGGAACACGTCCAAACCGTGCACCGGAGTTACTGGAATAAGACCGGTACCTAAACTAACGACTATGCTTAACGGACTAGCTTCACTCTCTCTTCCAACTGCTCTGAGAGCCGTGTTATACTCGTGAATTTCAGTTAAAGCGTCTAAGGTGGGATTGTTTGCAATCAGGCCACCGTCTAAAAATCTTCCAAATGCCCTAGAAACAGACCATGTAGCCACAGCGGCATACTATAGTAAGATTTAAGAGATATGCTCTTACAAAATGACAAAGGGAGAAAACTACCAAAAAATGACACCCAAAAAATCGGGATATGACACCCAAAAAATGAAATTTTAAGTTCAAAATTATCCAAAAATTAAATTTGACACTTGAAAGTTTTGGATTTTGTCAGTAAAGGCATTTCATATGGCCAACGGACACAATTTAGTAGGGCAACTGAGCATATCTCTTTACTCATGGCGCAATACAGTACCTAAAATATGTAGGAGCCGCTCCAGTAGCGCGCCCTACGTTCCACACCAATTGCTCCTCTGGAGCCGGGGGAGGCTCAAACGGCGACGTATGCTGAACATTTAAAATGTCATTGGGACTCTCGTAGTTTCTAAACAGATGCAACTCGATTGGCTTTCGATCTGCGAGACAACCGGTGATCAATAGTTTAGGATTATTAATATCGGCCATCACAGTATTCGCTCCGAAAGTGTCCTTCAGGATGCTCTCCAACGCTTCGCTCGGATACGGTCGGCTTCCGGCGAAGGTTAACTCCTTCATGCGAAAGTATAGATAAAGACATTCCTTCATGGATTTTCCGGAGGCGATTCCCAAAGCGAGAATTCCGCCCGTGCTCGTTCCGGCTATCCAGTCGAAACAGTTGTGGATGGGTATGCCCGTGACATTTTCCAATTCGAGGAGAAGCTGTATGAGGATTAATCCGCGAATTCCGCCACCATCTAAACAAAGCAGTCGACCTCTTTTCTTTTCGGTTGACCTGGTTTCAGTACAAGCGTCCATACCGGCAACAGCGAGCATTTGGTTCAATGTATCACGATTAGTTGGACCCATTACTGGATTCGGAGGTATGCCGTCATAAGTTCCGTCGTGAATACAACCGTCTGTACACTGATCTGTGCCAGGGCGGCATCGCTTAGCGCCGACGGCATGAAGGTAATACAACAGCTTTGCCTCCTTCTCCTTGGTTACTAAATGCCGCGGTGATTGACCGAGGTTATTTAAACTATCTAAGTTGGCTCCAAAAACAGCAAAACACTGAATCATAGGAATGTTGCCCTCTTTAACCGCAAGATGGAGAGGCGTATTTCCCTCGCAATCTCTCAAATCGGGATCTGCCTTTCTGCACAATAACGCAACGACACATTCCAATCGGTTCCTCAAAACCATAACGTGCAACGCCGTGCGTTGTTCGAAGTTAACCGCGTTGATGTTGCAGTTCATATCGACCAAGGTCTCTATGACGGGCCGCGAACACGACCAATGCAAAGGCGTCCCGCCGAACTTCATATCTTGCTGATACAAACTTTTGGGATTATCTTGGAGAAAGTCGCCCACATAGCCGGGCGCCGATTTATCTTGATCTGGAGAACCCACAGCCGCTGTGATATTTACGTCGGCCCCCGCCAGTAACAGGGCTCGCACGCACTCGGTTTTATCGGATAGACAAGCCATGTGGAGTGGAGTGTGACCGTTACCGTTGCGCGAGTTCAGGCAACGTGGAGGCGAAGAGCCTTGCGATAGCGCCTGCAAAAACTACATTAGAAGCTTGTCAAGAATAACCCGAAGCAAGAGGGTAGTCAAGTCTTTCCGCATTTAGACAAGTGATCCAACGGAAGTGGTATAACAGAAGCGGAAACAAAAGACAAACTGTTTTTTTTTCACGGAAGCGGAAGCAGAAACGGACTATTATACATTTTATAAAAACTAGACAATTTAGTTTATTAAACTATGAGAGGAAACGCACGAATTGTTGCGACGAACTAATGAGATGAATGAATGCAAAAAAAGACAAATAAGCCATGACAAGTCTGACAGCCAGCTCGGCTGACAAACGCCACCCACGTCCACGTCACGTCCTGTTCGCCCAATCAGAGCGCACCTTGCTATATTTGAAAAATTTCGATATAAAATAGCGGAAGCGGAAGTGAAAATATATGCAAAACTTCCGTGGAAGCAGAAATCTGTTGCGTCACTAGTTAATCCAATTACAATTAATTTTCCTCAAGCCAGCCACTCTACACCATCCTGGCTACACGCCTGCATGAACCGCGATAGCACAGATCTACACATACACAGATTGCTAACCTTATGCATTTTTTGGGAAACAAATTTAGGTATACTTAAAGGCGCCCTCTATTGTGGAGCAGTATGAACATGTATCGTTTAAAACTGTAATATGATTTATGCGTTCGATGTCGCTGAAACAAAATTAAAGCTAAAGTCACTAAATATAGAAAGTACCGCAATCCATTGGGCTCGTGTGTTAGAGAGAGAACGCATGATTTTTGCCCAAAAATGGCCGAAGTTACCAGAATCTAGTAACTTTAATGTTAGGGATTGTTCCACCTGTTTGGAGATATCTGTATATATTTTTATAAAACATGACAGTACTATGAAGTTAGGTTATAAAAAATGACAGGTCTTCAGATTTTATTTGTCAATTTTTTTAAGTTGGCAGCAAATTTGCCCAAAAATGGCGGATGATTGCGGTACTTTCTGTATCTAGTGACTTTATACCTAAATACAGTGACTATAGAGACAGTGGCGACAATAGTGTCTAATTTTTGATTGGTCGTTGAAAACGGCCGCCATTTTGCGTCAAATTTCACGTGTTTCCGGTAATAGATATGCTCACGCGCATTCCCGCGCTTCTATAAACGTCACTGTTTGACACATTTGAAGTACAGGTGCCATATTCCTACAAAAAATAGTATCATGACAGATGACAGCCTGACATTAGCGATTTCTGCGGTCAAATGCCAGAGGCAGACGATGAAAATTTTGTGTCGATGGCCGTGAATTCAGTATCTAATTGTATTTCCGCGTGCATTTAGCATTGGAGGACAAAGGCATCGAAAAATAGCTGAAAACGAATGTGGCGGAACCTAATATGTTGTGGTTGATGGAATCTGGACCATCCACTCAGGCGGAGCTGTGGAAATTGAAAGATATGATGCTGAACCCACTGATGTGTGACCTGTGGTATGATCAAAAAGTGTTTTCAATTAGACTTACTCAATGGTAGCGAAAATCATAATTATACGTCTTTTGCTTAGACCAATTATTTTGTAATAAATTGATTGGAGAGGAATTTTGTGTTTTATTTAATAAGTGTGTGTAACAAAGGTCATACTTTGAGTGTAATAATCCGTTCTTCTTGATATTACTGTCTTCTCATTTCCTTCACCTGCAAAGATATTCAAAATTTTACATTGAATAAATGTTCTTAATTCTGATATTCAGTCCAATTGTTATCAATTTTCATCTAAAAAGGAAAGATGTCCTCATAATACTTGTAGGGATTTGTTTCTTACTAGAAACAACCAAATTCATATTCATATTATATCGCTAATATTGTACTAATAAAACGTTTAGAAAATACTAATTCACCATATGTGTAACGCAACCACATGCCTACGTGTAATATGTGTTGCCAACTTTTTGACACAAAATGGCGGCCGAACTCCTATTGTCGCCACTGTCTATAAAGTCACTGTATACCTAAATTTGTTTCCCAAAAAATACAATAGGGTAGCAATCTGTGTATGTGTAGATCTGTGGCGATAGCAAAGAGCGAAAGATATGCTCCTATACTCGTTTGAATAATCTCAAGATAATACGTACCGATATGATTTCCTTGGTCGTACTTGCGGCATAGTGAAATACCGAATTGCCATTATAATCCAGATGTTCCAACGAACATTTGGCGGCAATCAGAACTTGAACAGTCTTCAAGTTGTTGGTCTTGATGGCCACTTGCAAAGGTGATATGCCGGTCGTTTCGTCGGAGCTATTTAAAAAACTATTTACTTGCGAATTACTGAAGCAGTCGTGCAGGGAAAAGTAGGCGGCCAAGTGGGCTAAGGTCCATGTAGGGTTTTCGGTTAACGTATCACATACTCTTTGAATTCCATTCAAGTTACAATACTGCAAAAAATTGTACATGTCAAATTGGAATAGTCCGACGAGTATTGCGTACACAAATGACCATACAAGATAATGTTTAGGCCACGGCTATAATAAAGGTGCACCTAACACAAGACCTGCACAGTAGTTGTGGTAGTTCAAAAAGAGACAATTAGACATATTGCGAGAAAATGAAAAAAACTAAAAAATAGCCGAAAATTTAAATATAATTAAACCGTACAAAGTGGCGAAATTATAACTAAAAAACTGTCAAAATGTCAACAATAAACTTGACTCAATCGGCCCCATTGTTGGAGACGTCATTATAATCATTTTTTGTGTGTGCAAACGAAAGGAGGTTTCAAAACTTTATGCAACAAAGACCGTTGTACACTGTGACTCAAGATACTTAGGCAAAACACAAGGTCAGATTGCGAGAGAGGCCATCACAGGATCATCTCTCCGTTCTGCATAATATTGTACAGGAAAAACCTGCACTTGCTCGTAGGTACACTTTCTGGCCATTGTAAATTAAACAAGCAATGCAATATACGCGAGGAGACGGCTTGCCACATTCTTTGCGAGTGTCTGACAGTACAAAGGGCTTATGTGTACATAGACTCTCTGTTCAAAATCTAGACTGTGAGCAAAAATTTGTTTATATCGCAGGAACTAAAATGTTAAAAGTGTATGATGTGTTGCCTATCATATACTCATCATAAATTTGGACATAATATTTTACAGTTAAATTTCAAACTAAACAATGTCTTCAATAAGTGAACAAAGTGATAAACACAATAATCCTCAGAAACAGTGTTGGACTTTAATTCAGTGACCACTGCGACTTCCTTGATCACAGATTTATAATTTGTCCTTGCAGGAAATTAAAAACTTAGGTAATTTGAAACCACATCAAAATGATTTGATATGAAAGCGATTATGTTACATAATATCATTGAAATGACATTGCCGCCGTATTACAAATGATAATTAAACCATTCGGGCGACAGGATAACCATTACACATTTGATAGGCACCAAACCGTTTAGGCCTGATTTACTTACATCTTTGGCAATCTCTATAAATACTGGCAACTTATCCTTGAAGCAAAGAAATTTAATTTCCGCCTCTTCGCTGCTCTCAGACCGGAATACACTAAAAAAAAGAAATAGATAACTGGGATACATTTGTGACCATAAAAACCTAAAGGATAACCGTAGCGATTCCGTGGTCGGCCGATGCAGCACAATTTCATACTTGTGCGGCTCCTTTTTGTTGGAACTCGCGTTAGGTTCATACAATATAATGCTGTCCTCACGATAATAAATATGCCTATTACTATACAAGTCCGGTTTGACTTCGATTACTTTGGTAGGTAACGGATCGGTGTTGAACAATCCTCTTAGAACTGAAATTAAAAGAAGGAATTAGAGGAACGAAATTAATACGCATTTACCGTTCAACATATTTACAAATTTCTAGAAACTAATTTGAAAATCTATGACATTTTTCCTGTTAAGTCTAGTTTTAAACCTAACTGCAAGGTTATATCATATGTGACAGCTGACAGTGTTGCCATTCCGTGAGTGTTTGCGCCACGGTGGATTTTTGTAGGTTAAAAAGTTTGAGGTGCAAGTTTCTTGGAGAAAATGTATTCAAGTGATGATTATGAGCAGGTAATAACTCGCTATTTACTTCCTTTACGTAAAGCGTAAGCGAATTTGGCTACACACGTACAACCCACCAGCCCTATGTTGGGCCCCCAAATGAATGTGTGGAGTACTCACCCGTGTACTTAGCCGGAATTAAACCCATAGATTTACAGAATCTAATTAAAGGGAATTGTCACCTGATTGTCTCGTGTCACTAATCTCGATTGTTTTCAGGGGTATAGTCGAGATTACGACTACAATTACGATACCGACTATGGCGGCCACACCGGCGACCCAACCGCGGATAGCGACTACAGTCGACAGCACTTCAAAATGCCGGAGCTGGTCGTGAAGTTCCTAAAGTATTTTTGCGAATGCGTCCGAGATCGTCAAGTATTCGAGCTGCAAAACTTATACGAGGGTACCTGGCCCAAACTGACCGAGGAGTACTTCGAGAAGAGGCCGTGGCCCGAAGAGACCGACGTTACGGCGCATGTTAAAAACGAACCGGTAAGTGCTTACCTTCGGAACCCTTCTCTGATACGATCGCCACCTTTTCCATCAGCTTGTCTTGCATTTGTCGCTTGTACTGCTGAATTTTTGCACTGTACTCGTCTGGATTCATCTTGTAAATGCCGCTATAACCAATAATTATTATTGATTTATGTACAGGGCTTTATTATTCAAAAAGAGGATTATTGATTTTTCTAAAAATTGTTGGAGGTCAATTGAAAGATGAAATTTTGTCATCTGTTCTAACTGAACCGATTATAGTCTTCTATTTTTTATGTAAAAGTTCGATGAGGTGGTTTCTTTGAGTGTCATACCCTTGAGAGGTAATTACTGAAACATGACAGTGGGATATAATTTAATTAATAAGGATCTACTCCTATTTAATACACGTTATTAAGCACCTGAGTTGTTTGTCCACAAATTTTATGTTGTCCATATATACATGTTATGTTTGTGATTTGACGTTTCTGTAATTGTTATTTACAATTTTCTGAATTAAAGATTATTATCATTATTATTATTACACATTTCCGCAACTGGTTTATCGTTGTCACTTGTTCGGGCACAAAAGAAATAATATTAACTTTTTCTATTTCTCGTGTTCTGCTATGCTGGCTCGCTTGACTTAGTTGGATGGACCCTCGACAATCACATCAGGAAGGGCCTGATGCGAAACCAAGTTTGGGCAAGAATTTTTCTGTGTGAAACCGCTGAAACCCTGCCTACTTAAAAATAAATGCATATGTAGTCGACTCTATAATCTAAATCCGGCACTCCAGTCATCCCGTGCCTTTTGATGGGCATGATAGGGGATTCAAGTCATTCTCCTGCAGTATTGCCAAGTCATGATCTCATCTGAATGGTTCTAGCAGCTGATTGGTCAGGCTTATTTGATCAATCATCTCGATACAGCACATTTTCATTGTTTTTTTTCTAATCAGCCACTATTTTTGAATAAACTTTTGCTGTTCAAAAAATTGTTTTATTGTTTCAGGTATACTCTTATTAAATTAGAACTACAGAATTCATCTATACTGTAAACTCCTATTCCACCGGAACGTGCCCATTTTGATTAGTGCTTCAATTTTTACTTTGACGTCATATTGTGTAGACGTTTATGAATTTTTTATGGCGCCCAAGTGGCATACGGTTGCCCCATGCTTCCTCTTTCAACTGCCGTGTCAACCGTTTGAATACCTTGTATATTAGGGAAATTATTAATTTTTTTGTAATGGTAGGCAAACTTCGAAAAATGAAAATTGGCCCCTACGGCAAAAACGTTAATTTTTTATGAAGAGATTTTGTAATTTTTACAATCCCGTGGCCAAATGTATAAGATGATATAAAAAAAACGTCCTTTTCTTCGGTTTTTTCGTCTCTTATATGCGAATTTTAGCCATTTTGATTTTTTTTATACAGAGTGAGCAACAAAGATTGAAGCGTGCCGCTTCAGCTAAATTGGCAATGTGCCGCTCATAGCATATGCTGATTTGATACAAGATACGAAATACGAATAGACGCACGTCACTGTGACAGCGCAGAACGTCATTTTCGTATACAACTCCATACAAAGAAGGTAGTTTTGATATTAATAGGAACAAGCGGTGATGACGCACGCTTCAATCATTGTTGCTCACACTGTATAACTTCAATCTATAATTGTCTAAAATAATGCGATTTTTAGACAATTTTAGCCAGAAAAAGGTTGATTAGAAATATCTAATCACTGTGAAACATCTGCACTCACTAATTTTTAATTTGGTTTCATAAGACATACACTCAGCTCGCTCCTATTAAATATTTGTTCATGGTGCGGCT
Organism: Photinus pyralis; assembly: GCF_008802855.1. Lineage (NCBI taxonomy): Eukaryota > Metazoa > Arthropoda > Insecta > Coleoptera > Lampyridae > Photinus > Photinus pyralis. The sequence goes on from NW_022170663.1 coordinate 25,295,449, forward strand.
CCGGCTCACTGTATTAATTCATCAAACATTTTTAAAAGTGGAGTATCTAAAAATGATTAAAAGAAAGTATTGTGCATGCGCAGTACGATTTTGGGCCCTTTCAAAAAATAAATTGTTTTGTAGATAATTGGAAAAAAGTGAAAATCGCCATTTTTAAAAAGTTCAAATATTTTTAACAACAAATATCAACGGCAGAGCCGTCCTTAGAGTGGAGCGGCCGCTCCAGGCCTCACGCGCGAGGCCTTACTTTCACTAAAGAATACATATGTTTTGATTCAATGAAAATAATATAATAATATTGTAATATAGAAATATACCGGGTGCCCATTATGTATGGAATATAGTATATATTTCGGTAAAGATCGAATGTATACAACAATTTTTTATATGAAAGTTGTTTAACATTTTATTTCCCATAATAAAGCAGCATTCCATTGATTTTATTCCAGAAAACAAATGAATAACGAAAATAATTGAATTTTTTTAAATAGCAACGCACATTTTCATTAGGCTCATTTGATAGAGATTTTTTTCTCTTTTCAATGACATAACACGTTAGCACCCGTGTAGAAGAAATTAATTTTTATTTCAAGTTTTTAGCGCATTTTTGAAAAAATACCCTATTATATTCGTTATGGCTGGCTGGCTGGCTGTCCGGCTGAGATCTTAGCAACTACAATAGCTAGAGACTCAAATTTTCACTAAAAGCTTTCTGCTATAGTGTAGATGTGCAGGCTCTAGTCTATTTTGAGTTAGATTACTTATGAGATCGATCATTTCAGAAAATAATTTCGATATAGTTTTTGGAGGTGCTATAATTTTACCGTTAGATAGCGATAACTTAATTATTTACTTTGTGATTTGTTTTACAATATTAAAACTAAGATTAATATTAAGATTAAGGGTACTAACATGTTATATCATCGAAAAGGGAAAAAAATCTATCAAATGATCCTAATGAAAAGGTGCATTGCCATTTAAAAAATTCAATTGTTTTTCGTTACTTACTCATTTGTTTTCTGAAATAAAAACAATTGAATGCTGGCATTTATGGGAATAATTTCATATATATTCGATATTTCCCAAGATATATACTACATTCCATACATAATGGGCACCCTGTATAATATAAAATATCTGTCTGATTAGCAGCGAAATATGTTCAACTATTGATTAATTAAAAAACCTACGAACGAAATTCTCATTCGTACGTGATAGTCATTAGTCGCGAACAAACCCTCGCGCTCGCCGGTGAGTGAGTCATTCTTGCATGATCTTCTCCTCTCCCTTTGCCGCGTGACAGTCATTCAAAGTGCTTAAAATGACGACTTTGCATGTATAATTTTGCAAAAATTTCCGGAGTAGGACTCACTCCCCCCGGGGGTATTCCATAACCCCTCTCCCCCGGGGTATTCCATAAACCCCCCCCCCCCTCGGAAATCATTGTTAAAAAAGGCCCCGCAAAAATATTTCGCTCCAGGCCTCGCATCTGCTAAGGACGGCTCTGATCAACGGGAACTATCGAAAAAAGTTTCAAATAAATGTTACAAGATAACAAGATTCAATGGGTGTAGAAAAAAAAATTTTAAAATTTCGAGATATTGACATCAACTTCCTCATTTTAAATGGACGCCATATTGGATTTTTACGTCATTCGATAGAGAAAAAAATTACAAAACCAGTGATAGTATCAGTCTTTCATTTGGGAATCAACCTTGCATTTTTGCCTTGAAGCTTACAATGTATTTATTATGGCCATGTCGATGGTAACTATGCGAGACAATAAACGAACGAATTTGGTTTCAATCACAACCGGCCATGGAATTATTGCCATAAGAAATACATTGTAAACTTCGAGGCAAAAATGAAAGGTTGGTTCCCAAATGAAATACTAAGTGTTTAGTATCACTGGTTTTGTAATTTTTTTGTCTATCGAGTGACGTAAAAACCCATTATGATGTCCATTTAAAATAAGGAAGTTGATGTCAATATCTTGAAAACCGCCATTTTGAATAATTGTTTCTATGTCTATTAAATTTATCCCAATTTTTTTGATTATATTTATTATACTGGGTGGTGCGCGGTAAGTAGGAACATAGGGATAACATGGGAAATTAGTTTTCTTTTTACAAAGCACTCTTCTCAAAAATTAAAAATTGTATTTTTAGGAAAAATGTGATACTGAACCACCATGTGTGATATATCGTTGTAAAGAGAAAAAAAAGACGTAATCTCAAAATGTGAAAATTCAAAATGGCGCCCATAAGAAAAACTAAAGTTTCCACGCGTTTCTCCGTCTTCTTGATAGTTATTAAAAACAGGATGCCATATTTGAAACCTCCATTAAAAAGTGTCCGAATAATGTGTTAATTAGAAATGTCTACTACGATTAGTTTATCATAAAAAAATTAAAAACGAAAATCAGAAATTTTCGTTTTTTGCGATATCTTCAAAACTATTGAAGATATTTCAAATTTCTTTTCAGATTCTTATTCGGCACGAAAATTGGCAACTTTGCCCCCATTTAACCAACTTTCTATCTCTTAAGATAAGTGAGATCCCCATAGTGGCACTCGAAAAATGGACAACGTGTATAATCTAAACTAAACATACGGGCATCATTTTAAATGTCTCGCCCTGGAATACATCCACTTTCTTCCCGCCTTGGTACAAAAAGTACTATTGTTACGCAGGATTTTGATTTTAAAGAGCGTTGTCTTTTTTTTCAGATTTTCCTAATTCTATACAAAGAGTTGTATTTCCGTCACATTTACGCCCGAATTCAGGGGGGACCAACGCTAGAACAGCGCTTCAATTCGTTCTACAATTACTGCGACTTATTCAACTACATCCTAAGCGAGGCGGAACCGGTTCCCTTGGAGCTTCCGGAATTATGGCTGTGGGAGATTGTGGACGAATTCGTCTACCAATTTCAATCGTTCGCCCAGTACCGCGCGCGTCTCCAGAAGAAAACCGCCCAAGAATTGGAACAGCTGAATTCGAGCAATAAGGTGTGGAACGTACTGTGCGTGCTGAACGTCTTGCATTCTTTAGTGGAGAAGAGTAATATTAAACAGCAATTGGAGGTGTTTGCTACCGGTGCGGAATCCGATTCGGTCGCCGGGGAGTTTGGCCGACACAACTTGTACAAAATGCTGGGGTATTTCTCTTTGGTTGGGCTGTTACGTTTACACTCTCTGCTCGGTGATTACTACCAGGCGATAAAAGTGTTGGAAAATATTGAGGTGCACAAGAAGTCGCAATTCGCCCACGTGCCCGCGTGCCAAATTTCGACCTCCTATTATGTAGGCTTCGCGTACATGATGATGCGTAGATACTCAGATGCTATACGCACATTCTCGTCAATTTTGCTCTACATTCAGCGCACAAAGCAGCTGTTCGCGACGAAGAGCTACCAACACGATCAAATTAACAAGCAGACGGATCAGATGTACCATCTCTTGGCAATTTGTCTAGTCTTGCATCCTCAGTGCATCGACGAATCCATACAGCAAACCTTACGCGAGAAGAATTACCACGAGAAAATGTACAAGATGCAGTACGGCGACTTGCAAGAGTTCGAGAATTGCTTCGTGTACGCTTGCCCTAAATTCCTGTCGCCTTGCCCTCCGGGGACCGATTCAATTCCCGACGATTTCTCCAAGGAAGCCATCAATCACCAGACGACAGTATTTATGGACGAAGTGCAACAACAGCGAATGTTACCGACCATTCGAAGCTACTTGAAACTGTACACCACTCTGCCCATCAGCAAACTGGCAACGTTCATGGCACAAAACCAGCGAAATAACGACGGGAAATGGGATTTGGATAAGGAAACGCAATCGCTAATAATTCACCTGTTGTGCTTCAAGCACAAGATGAAGAACATCGTATGGTCAAAGGGCGCTTCGGGTCTAGACGGAAACTTTCATAGCGGCTCAGAGGTCCGTTGTCTTCCACGGTTAATTTCCGTAGTATCCTAATCTCTGTGTGTTTCAGCTTGATTTCTACATAGATAACGACATGATTCATATCGCCGATACAAAGGTGGCCCATCGATACGGCGATTTCTTTATAAGAAAAATCCTCAAGTTTGAAGATTTAAATAGGAAACTTCATCTTATTAAGATGTAATAATTAAAAAAATCTTTTGATATGAAGAAATAAATATAATAACAATTAACTTGTTAGTGTTGAAATGCGGGTTCTTGGTTAGTACTTATACTTCAAGTTCCTTTCTTTTTCGTTTGAATATGCAGGGTGATCATTTGGCTTGAACACTGGATATATCTTCAAAACAATTTTTTTTTTAAGAAACTGTTATTCAATATTATAAAAAAAGGTTCATTTTACCTAATGAAAAATAGTGCTTTACATTTTAAAAAGTGACCCTGTTAGACGCACGCCACTGTGGCCTGTGTGGCACAGTTCAGTTGAAGCTGGATTGTAGTACTAAGGGCCCCTGGTTCAAATCCGGGTTCCGGTATGAATATTTGTAAATGTATAGTGGGTTGGGTTGATAGAGCAGCTTTGGCCGAAACCCCGCCCACTCAAAAATAAATGATTTTTTAGCTTATAGCTTTACGTTTAAATTTTTACCTATTTTTGATACAATAAATTGCTTTGAGATTACTAACAAAAAGAATAACGTTTTTTTCAACGCCAACTAGTGAAATTATAAAGTTAAATAACACTGTTTCCCTTATTTTGAGCTTTTTCTTACATTTGATTATGCAATATATATACAGTGTGTCCTAGACCGCGTGGGATTGCATGGGTAACTTTGTTATTATTAAAGATAGAGAATTGGTTAAATGGGCAATGTTTTGCAGTTTTGGATGCTTATTTAAAATTTCCTTATGGAAATTCAAAATGTCGCATAGGTTTGACCTAAATTCAAAAAAACTAAAATTGGTCATTTCCTTGAATGTCATATCATCGAAAGTATAAGAGATATAAAAAAAAGTTTTATATAAAAGTGACTGTCTTTGATACGCTTAATTCTCTTTTCAATGAGCCATCATAACATAAGATTGAAAATAAGATACCAGTTATATTAACGGTTTTTGTATTTTAATCAAGTAGTCTGTGACGAATAAAAAAAAACAAAACAAAATCTATTCGAGGCAACAAAACAATGAAAATAATTACTACACCAGATGTTTAAAATACTGGCCATTATTAGTGAATTTAGTTTTTTTTTAATTTACGTCGAACCTATGCGACATTATGAATTTCCATAAGGAAATTTTAAATAAGCATCCAAAACTGCAAAACATTTAACCAATTCTCTATCTTTAATAGTAACAAAGTGCAATCCCACGCGATCTGGGACACACTGTATATGTTCCCATATGCCAAAAAGTGTACTTTTTAAGAATGTGCCAATAAAACTAATAGTTTGCCATTAAAAAAAGTGTGCTCTCCTTTACCGTACGCCACTAACCACAAATTTAAAATACATAAATTGCTCGCAAACTTTTTGTAGTTTTGAATAAGTTTTTGTACTGAAGATATATCCAGTGTTCCATACAAAATATTCACACTGTACAAGAACGAGAATTTTTAAAATGTTGGAGGTGCTATTATTCAAATTTTAGTGCGCATCATTTTGTATCGCGTCTAATTTGGCAACTCTCTACATTTGAGAGATGAATTTTTGAAATTGTGCCGCCGACTTCCCGGAAATTCATTGGAAGGAGGGTTTCCAAACCGAATTATGCTTGTAACGCTGTGCCCACATGAATCCTCCTTATATGTTAACAGCGCCATCGTTACAAAGGTAGGACTTTTTTGAAGTAAAAATACAACTTAACCCCGAATTATTGGCAGAATGTTGCAAAACTATTAGTAGTTAACTTAAAATGTAAGAATGTCACAGCAATCGGATTTTACCCTCTTGAGACTAACTAGATGTTATTCTACCCTTATACTACCCAAAACGTTCAGTGGCTGCCTTGTGGGCTCGAAATAACCGAAAGCCAAAATTTTGGCCGCCATCTTGAATTTAAGGGCTTAAATGTCAAAATCGGGTCTGGCAACAGGGCGCATCGTTTTCAGCGGGAGCGAATTAGTCTAAAACCGCCTGTTGCCAGTTTGTAGCACAAAACGCCGTTAGACATGATTTAGAGAGCCTTTTTCAGAAATGTCTCCCTGACTATTCTGATATACAGCCCTCGGAGCCTACTTTGTGCAAATCTAGTTACCAATTTTGAAATCAATTAAACAGCAGAAACAATTTTTTTTAACTTTTAATAAAATATACAAAACAAAACAATCACATTTCTTAAGACACACACGTCACAGCATCCGTATCGCTTCTTTTTTTCGAAAAGTACTGCGCCATTTCCCTTCTGGTTTTCACCAATATTCGATGCCCCTCACAGTCGAGATTCTCCGTGAAGCACTTGTCTTTGCAACATTTTTTGCACAATTTGTACTCGCACTTTGATCCCTGAAAAAGCAACTTGCAACAAGGTAAAAACGCATTCAAAGTTTACCAGAGGATTCGCGCATAGACTGCACCTTTCTAAACTCCTACTCGCGAGCATTTCGGGTTTTTCAGGTCGCCGCGCTATCCGACGTAATTTTTTCATACGTTTCCTAGATATTGGATTGCCATCGGAGTCTTCGTAATGTCTCTTATGTTCGTTGCAGTTATCGACGGCAGTTTTCTGTAAGTGCTCCTCTGGTGGTGATCTCATGTACGACTGACACAGCCACGGCGGTAAGATTAAGTTTTCGGTTCCCTCCTCGGTCATCGGATCCCACTTTTCCCTGCCCTCGTGGTAACAGATGTACATCTCTCTCAAGTGAGTGACAATTTTTTTAAAATCGCCCATAGTATTGGCAGCTCCTAATTGAATACGTAAATTGTTGTTATTCGGAATGGCTAATCTACAAGTGAAGTATTTTAAAACATTTGAGCTTTTTCATGGCCGACACAAAAATACCAAGAAACCACTTAGTATTTACTTGCTTGACTAACGAAATACCTTTAAACATATGCAGTGGTGCTAATATATCCCAATAGCCGTGTCATGTAGTCTTTATAACAGATTTTGAATAATCTTTTTGTTTTATTCTAATTCAAGGGTGGTCCCTTAGTGTTTGTGTTTCTGTTTTTTATTTAAAATACTGAAAATGCAAACTTACACATGATGAAACAGCTTAAAAAGATGCCCTCGAACGAAAGATGTTGGGCAAGGATATATGTCAACGAGATCTAGATACTTTAAAGCCGGTTCCCACGCAGGTGGATTTTCACCCAGGAAAATAGCGGGGTTGTACAAATTACCTTCCGCCGACATCACACCTTGAACCTGGGTTTCTTCAATGCAACGGTTCAAATCTTGGATACACTGGATATTTCCATTTGAAATTAATGGTATTTTGATAGCATTTCTGCAGGCAGCCACTTAATTATTCAACTTTACCCGTTAGCCAACTTACCTAACGGCTTTAACGTAACTCCAATCCGCTATGCCGGTTAGTGGACCTTTCTGCTCCTTTGTACGGCCATGAACTGTAAGCATTGAACACCCGGCCGATTCCAACATTTTGGCATACCTTATGGTCTTGTCCAGATCCGCAAAAATTCGTATTTTGCACGTAATTGGTACCTTAACACCTTTACTTAAGGTACTCACTACAAAACGTGCAATTAGACAAATCATTTTAATGTGTACCCTTTACCAATGTCTTGAAGCAAATTCCACTTATCCTCGAGAAAGGCGCCATAATTACCCCGTTTTGCTATAGCCTGAGGGCACCCCAAGTTAATGTCGATCGCGCAGCAGTAATCCTCTGCAAGCAAAGCCGCTTCTAGCATAGTTTTCGCGTCATTACCGCAAAACTACAACAATTTCAATGAATTACCGGAATGCGGACTAACAAATTACCTGCACAATTAATGGCTTGTCTTCCGCACAAGATGCCAATGCTTCCTTGCGGTATTTGGGATCCTTGCAAAATATCGAACTGTGCAGCATTGGTGTATAGCACAGTTGGGCTCCATAACCTCTACTCAATAATCTCCAGGCCAATTCGCTTGCATCTACCATGGGTGCCACAATTTTCGTGGGGGCACCTAGGGTTTCTTTCCAAAAATTCATACTTGCAAGATTTTGGAATGAGAAAATAGTAAGGTTATGTTTAGAATTCGTGGTTATGTTCACTGGTGTGGCTATATAACCGTCAATTACAGAGCGGTGTTGCCACTAGCAAATTTTTTTCTGGCAAAACTATGATCTTAGCATTCTAAATAGGAAGATGGGCCCGCGCAGACAATGATCAATTTTGGTTCTTTGCGATTGGAGAAAAAACAATCAAAATGTGAAATAACAAATTTAATTTAACATTTGATAATATATTGAATTACAACATTTATATAATATAACTTTAATAAGAAACATCAAATTTATTTGTATAAATTATTGAAAAATTACTTATATATTAGTAGGTACAGCGCCTTTTATTTAGTAACCACGCAATTATTGTGGAAATTGGTCAAAATTCCTAACTAAATATACAGCGCGCACGTTGTAACAAAATAGTTAAAATGGACGCGTACACGAGCCGGGAATGGCCGCTACTGTGCAAGTCTGTCGGGACGGAGAAGCTGGGTTTGATAAGCCACTTTCTCTGATGGGCGACAACGTGGGCGTTTTTGGACGTTGCGCCGTGCTTCGTCTTCGCCTGCGGTATTGCGGTAAAGGGCGTCGGCCACCAATTCTTTGCTGCTGCTGGAGGATGCTCAAAGCGTCGGCCAGCTCGGTGTCGCTCACGATACGTCGTCTGGTAGGAGGTGGTAATGCGGGCAGCGTTATTCGTCCAGAGGCTTCGTTTGGATAGGACGGCACCGGTATTATATTGGTAATTGTTTGTATGGGTTGATGGTGCATTTCCGCATTTAATGGGGACACTTGATTGTTGCGTGTCGTCACAGGTGGGTTCCTTCGCCTATTTTGACCTAAATTTCCTATTACTCTAAACAATACCCGTATTTTTGCACTGGACCAATGACCGTGAGTTCTATGTGTTCGGGTCTCTGAGTTTTTACCTTTCAACTTGTATTTACACAAATTCATTAGGCATTTCGGCTCCGATGGGCTCTGGGGGTCTTCTGGACTGTCTGGGACGGACATGCAGCAGTTCCACCTGCGTTTCATTTTACGTGGTGGTTGCGGCTGAGTAACTTGGTTGGTGTCGGGACTTATAGCGTTGTTGGTAACGACGCAGGTTCTGCAGTCTTCGGGTGTTGATGTTGGTGGTGTTGGTGTTATCGGTTCGGTGCACTCCGCACAGGTTTGTTCGAGCACAGCACATGTAAACACAGCCGTTATCTGCGATCCGGAGCGGTTATCGCAATGAAGATTGACTGGGCGATGACGGGTGGAGGAGCAGTGATGGTTGGATGTTTCGGTGGAGTCCTGTGCAGAAGTGGAAACTTGTCGTTGCTGTCTTATATACTCATACGTGGTTAAGCCGAGGAATGAAATATACATGTGAAAAAAGCAAAGGTGCAGCAGTAATCCGGCGGTGATAGCTGCTAGAATACCTAAAGCCGCGACCACGGTTAGAAAGGCAGCGTCGTTTGTTGATGGTAATGGTGAAGATTCCGTTCCGCTTTCGTTAAATGGTGTTCTGGACAGCCACGTCGGATCAATGTTATGTACAATTAACTCTGCAATGGCCAGCAATGCCACAAGAACAGCAGCTGCTACCGCAGTCGAGACGCACATAAGGAAGGGTACGTAATTTCGACCACCTATGCAATGGTTGAGCCACTTGCAGTGATGATCAAAAGACGTTACGCACTTGTTGCACGCGCTACAATGTTTGGTACGTTTCCCAGTAATCGGAATTCCGCAAAGGTGACAAATTCCGTTCTCGATTACGTGAGCGTACTTGGCGCGATCCAATTCTGGTACGGAAATTGGAGAAATACGTCGAAGGAGAGGTTCGGCAGGATCGAGCAAAGACGCTCCCAGATTAGCGACCAAATGCAGCAACAATAGCGCGGAAAGAGATGCGAGGGCTGCGGGCTGTAGGTACAACGGTAAAGCTGGTATTAACAGTAAAAATGCACCTGCTGATATTGAAATTAGTGTTAACCATCCAGTGACCTGCAGCGGGTGCAACGGTAGTTGGAAACCGTGCTCGCGCCGCAGCCTTCGCGCCCCCTCATCGCCACTTAACATCGCTCGCGGTAGCCATGGCACCACACAGGGAGGCTGTCACGTGCACACTGGAATTTGGTGTTTCTTTATTGACCTGTACAGAGACCGGCGCAGTTCCCACGCTGCATCGCACGCAACAACCATCACAACCTTTATTAGGGTTGAACGGGGAAAATTATGCTACCTATATATAGCGCTTTTCATAATTTATGGCTTTGCAGCCACCAAATTATAATTACGCTCCCATCACAACGTCATTCAATTAGAAGCGCACCCTAAAAAAGCTGCAGCCATACAGAAATGAAAATAAATAATTTAACAACTTTTTTTAATTGAATGTTAAGTATTTTTATGAAATTTGAGCGTTGCTGGTAATCTTCATTTATCGATTAGGATTAGGAAAAGTGTAGGTTTAAATATTAGGTATATATGCAAAATGCAGGACTTACCTCAGGGTCTCGGGGCATCTGCGATTACTGTCACTTTTTCAGTTTTATGGTTGTATTTAAGTTTCCTGCTGAATTTTGTATTTAAATGATGCTCAAAGGCGTTTTGATAACCTGCATATTTGGTTGAGAATGTTAAAAAAACTCAATTTTCCTTTATCCCCTTATTCTGATCTTTTAATCATATGGAACGGAATGAGAATTTTAATTAAGTCTGGATCAAACTTCAACATTTGTGTTGGAAAATTGAACCTGCATGTGTCCCTTTCACTCCTTTGCAGGGTACTGATGTAAATCATGAATTTGTTACATTAAGTGCTGGTTTTTCATGTTACCCTTAAACCTATCTCTCATGCTAATTTCCATGGAAACTGTAGTTTTGACGCATTGGCCGATGGAAACTCGAAATGTATTTAAAACAAGAGATCTAATCAGCGAAGGAAAGTGTCAATTTATTTTTATTGACTTTGAAAAACAACTGACTAGACGCCGTCTAGTATAAAAACAGTCGCAGGTAGCCGCCCACTGCAAAACTTATGTCTTTTTCTTCGCATGGGCTAGATATAGAAATGAGAATATAATATCATAATTTTTTTACACCTCGCACGCGACCAGTTTTGGAGTGGACGGCTACCTGCAATGATTGCCGTAACTGTTTTTATACTAGGCGACGTCTAGTGATCGGTCCATCTGTTTTCTTTTAAATCGAGCGAGCGAGCGATCTGACGATTAGGACGATTAGGTTAAATTATGAAGATGAAGATAAGCTGATCCGCATTCACCGCCCCAGGCCGGGGTTCAGTCGTCAGGTTTTTGGGACATAGTTTGTTCAAAAATCTCGACAATTTGCCCTTTATCCACGCAGATTGAGTTTTAAACGGTTATTGAAGACACACCTCGATCAAACCTTTTATCAATCGTCAGAATTTTATTTTGGCCAAAAATCAGGCCGCAATATTTATATACGCACAAATAGAGTTCGTTGTACTTCCCGCTATTTTGTTTAGAAATTTACATCATAAGGCGAAATGAAAACCGCGCGATTTTTCGTCTCCACTATCATGAAAAGATAACATTGTTTTTAAAGTGAAGACAGCGACCAATGATAACATTACGACAACAAATATGGGCCAATAGTAAATGTCACAATTTTAAATGCACCAATTATTGCACACAAACTCAATTAGCCTACTTAGTATTTACAGTGGAATATTTTATTTATTGATAACTTTGATTTATGTCCCCTCCGTATCTCGTGACCATGACAACTAAATTTATTCATATCGCCGATTGAATTTGGGAGGGGAGGAGAAATCTTCAGAGTTAATGGCATTCCTCAACCTTACTAAAAGAGACTTATTAAATAACACTCCACGTTTCAATGACACCTTGATACTTATAGTAGTTACCCATGCTAACTTGGAGACATAGAGTGTAAGATGCAATGAACAATATTGTTCTACTACTGTTTTTTATTTAAACCTCATGGTATCTCTAGGTACTGCAGTACTGTGAACTCTGATCTAACAGATTTCATTGATAGCACTAGATAAAATTCACCCTTCACACGCTACACAAATCAAAAAATGAGAAGATGATTAATTGCTTACAGAGCAGTTATATGGTGAAATACGTCTTATCTGTATGATGCGTATTGAGCAAGTGAAGTGCAGACAAATTGTCTGATAAAGGATTGAAGGTACCTGTTCTATCGCAAAGAGACTAACGATAATATGGATATCAGCATCAGTATGGTCATTGCGATAATTTCATGGTCTCTGCCAGTAAAAAACAAATTTTCGCGTACACTTCAAAGGCCCGCACGAGTGAAGGGCGAGCTCATGGTTGCAAATTAGTTATTGAGAATCGATTTAATCGCAATAGATAACAGTCCATACCAACGTTTAGAATCTTATCTTATGATCCCCAAGTCAGATCAATCCGCCAATTTTCCAGAGAGGACTCTCTTACTCGATGTCATCTAATCCCCAGCAAATAGCAATAGGTCTCTTGGAGAGCCGATCTCAAAGCCGGCACCTCCATCGATGCATTACCTTCCGTGCCCGGCCTTTCCAGCAGCAGATATTTCGTTTCCGCCGTGTAAGTAAGATTGGAGACCATAAACGCATAAACGGGCTAGTAAGGGGGGGGGGGGGGATCCACTATAGTCAAGCCTAGGCAAGACTTGAAATATGTCGCTTTTTAACCACAATATTCAATTGCGGGATTGTAACTTTCATTATACAGGGTGTTAATTAAATGATTGCCGATAATACAGGGTGTGAATCCTCGGGTAATTTTAAGGAGAAAAGTTTATATTAAAATTGTCCTAAACCTCTTAGTTTTTGAGCTACAGGGTGTTAATATTTTAAGAAAAAAGTAAGTTTTTTATCATGATTTTTTATCACTCTTAGATATTTTTATAAAATTTTGTACACACATTTTCCTAGGAGCATTTTTTTACGTATAGATGTTTTTAAATTTTTACCAGTGACGTCAGTACGGGGTTTGAACTGACAATTTTATTTATTAAGTTAAGGACATAATATGCAGTTGATAAGTATATCTATTTCTGTAACAGATGACGCTTAACTCACCTACAAACAACCCTTAATTACCATATAAAATAAATCCCCTCTTGCTGTGAAAATCCGTTGTTTTCGGAGAAAGTGCGCAACTTACCTACATAGCAGTATTCGTTGGGGGGGGGGGGGTTGTACTTTCGTTATACGCAGCAGCAGCAGGGCCATTGAATATATATTTTTTATTATAAATAACCATTGAATTTATAGTTATAAATTCAATGGTTATACTTTAAAATTTTTTATTTCTGTAACAGATTAACTCATCTACAAGCAACCCCTAATAATTGCCACATAAAATTAAAATCCCCTCGCGCTTTGTAGTTCCGTGACTTTAAAGAAGTTCCTCTTACCATAGCATCCTTAGGATCCCTGGCTCTGCTTACGTATCTAGCAATATTCAATTGCGGGGGTTGTAACTTCTGCTGTACATCCCAAATTTGTGTTTGTTTGACAGATTATGCTTAAGTCATCTACAAGCAACACACAACTGCCATATAATGCAACATTTACCTACAGTTATAAACAAATTTACTGTGGCCGGCACAGATACCACCCACATACCTTCCTTCTGCGCTTTTATGTCTCAGAATATGTGTACCAAATTTGGTTCCAATCGGTTCAGCGGTTTAGCAGGAAATGAGTGTACAGACGGACCGACAGACAGACCGACATCATTAATATTTTGTTTGATACAGATTCCTGGCGCTTCAAAACGTATATTTCCGTAAAAAAAAAGTGGGGGGGGGGCATTTTTTTACCCCATTGCAATAGGTCCCTTACTAACGTGCGAGTGGTAAAAAAAGTACGTACTTCTCCATGCCAAAGGAAGATGAATATGTTGTCCTAGGGGGAAACAAGACCATTTTTGGTGTACACCAAAAATTCAAATTCAAATTAATTCACGTTAATTCAAAATAATTCACGTAAATTCATGTTAATTCAAGTTAATTCACGTAAATTCAAATTAATTCACGTTAATTCAACCTAATTATTACGTTAATTCAAATTTATTCACGTTATTCCAATTTAATTCATGTTAATTCCAATTAATATACGGTAATTCAAATTGAATCACGTTAATTCTCATTAATTGTCGTTAATTCTAATTAATTCAGAGGGGTTGTACACCAAACATTCAAAGTTGTTTCCATCTAGAATTTTTCCAAGGCAAATTTTTACCAGGACTAGAGTTTACGAGTAAAATATTCCAACGGCAGATTTTTCTGGGGACAAATTTTTTATACAATTATACCAGGGAAAATTTTCCAAGAGCGATTTTATTAATCTTAAGTTTTCAGGACGAGAACTTTTCCATTTCAAGGGCGATTTTTTTACGTTTCTGGAGACAAGTTTTCCAATATTTTACGCGGGTATTTCAGGGCATAAACTTCCAATGCAAATTTTCCAAGACAGATTTTCCCTGACCGATTTTTTGGGGACCAAATATTCGAAAGATGATTTTTTCAACATCTTCTGTAGATGAATTTCCTTTGCTGGACGAATGTTTCAAGAGCAAATTTTGGAGCCTACATTTCCCGTAGGTAAATTTTTCGGAAGCGAATATTTTCATAGCGAATTTTCCCAGAACAATTTTCCATTGAGTTTTTGGAAGTCAAATATTCCAATAACTACTTCATTCGGTAGGTGAATATTCCCTGTATGAATTTAAGGGTTGAATCTTACAGGGAAGCATTTTAAAAAGGGGATTTTTTCATAGCGAATTTTTTATGAGAGCGATTTTTCCTAGCGACTTTTCAGGAGATTTTTTTACAGGAATCGGCGTATTTTTGAGAAACGAATTTTGCAGGTCAAATTTTATCAAGACGGAATGTTTCTGGGTCAAATATTTCAGCGGAGATTTTTTCGAGACTAAATTTTCTGGGGGCAAATTTTTCACGCAAGTATTCTAGGGAAAAGTTTTCCAAGAACGATTTTTTTGTGTTTAAATTTTCAGGACAAGAATTTTTCGATAGCGAATTTTCCTAGGTCGAGACGTGTTTTTAACTGGGTTTTTAATGTCAAATATTCTAAGAGCGATTTTTCGATGCTACATTTTCAGGATGAGAATTTTTCTATAGCGAATATCTCCAGTGAGAAACTTTTCCGGGAACAAGTCTTTAGGGATGAAGTATTTCAAGGGCGATTTTTAAAGCGCAACCAAATTTTCCGAAGCAAACTGTCTGGTGATTTACAGGGGCAATTTTTTCAGCAACGAAACGAGAAACGAGTTTTTCTTAAGGGGAACAAGTACCATTTTTGGTGTACATCAAACATTCAAATTCAAATTAATTCACGTTAATTCAAATGAATGAATTCACGTTAATTCAAATTAATTCAGAGGGGTGTACACCACAAATTCAAAGTTGTTTCCCCCTAGATGTTGTCCATACCTAAACAAATCGGGACCTCGCAATAGCTGCTACATTACACCTACACTTGAAGATAAATATAACAGCATGGAAGATCTCTATCTTTGCACGCGGGTTTATTTTTGCTACAGAATTAATTAATGGATGTGGTGGTGCAGGGAATTAAGTCTTTATACCCAAGATCCCTCGTGCGAATGATTCGATTGCCGAAAAGGGTACCTACATCTGCAGAAAGATAGAGGGTTGGAGCGTTCAGGCACTGCAGCGAGATTATCTACTGAAAATATGAGAACCCTTTCAAGAGATCTATGTAATTTAATTCTTCGTCGAGGGATCAAGCCAGGTTATGTGCATAACTTCACCAGTGTCGGACAACAGAACCCAGTCTGAAACTCGCGTAATACCAGCGTCGCAAAAATGTCCTATGGTGCAATTTCATGGAATTACTTTTTGACAATGTGGAAAAAACGAAAAAAGACAAAATACACAGCAAATTGCATAAACTATTACATTACAATAAAGGTTAACGACTTCATTACTTGTGCTCCAAATTTATTTTGAAAAACAATTAAAAATGGTCAGAAACCGTTGGGGGTTGATGCCTAACAACTTTATGATGCGGAAGAATCCTGCTTGATGATATGCTATTAACTCTCCCAACCTTTAATCGTTTCGGAAGAGGGAGTCAAAAGTTTACCATAGCCCTTGACATTTTTCGTCGCAACAACTCGAAGGTTGCTTTGGAGACGGGGTCAACCAACAGAACCCTGGGAATTAACAAACATAAATAATCGGTGCAGTCAACTCCTTCACGGTTACTCATCATTATCCTCTTTTATTTTATGAGATAATAAATTAAAACATTCCACAACTACGATACACGTTATCAATTTCCGCAAGAGATTTCATTAATTCATAAGTTAATTAATGAGCTATTATCTTATGGACAATGGGCATCAGGGGCGCATATTGAGCCGAAAAATCTGCACGATGCATCCTTTTCTAAAGCCACAAAACAGTGGCGTAGTGAAATGCCCCGTGGGAGCCCCCCGTGTACCTTTCTGAATGTATAAATCAAATTTGAATTGTCCAACCTTGTCCGACAGGAAAGCATTACCTCATATATGTAAAACATACCTACCCATTGGCCTGCGAAAAGTCGGATTATATTACGACTTATGGTCGTTTCTGAACTTGACCCCTTATCTTTGTAGACTTATGGAATTATACCGAATTGCCACACTGGATTATAAAAAAAGGCATAAATCGGTCCCTCCCGCCACCCTCCCTCTGCTGGCGGTAATTTAAACTAGTTCCAAGTAAAATTGGCGACAAACAGTCTATAAATGCCCCATTACCTTTGAGATTTGAAACAATGGACAGTCACGTGTGACGATTAAATAGGGAAATGTGCGAAAGCACTTAGCGCGATTCTTCGCGAGGGGTATAGGGAATGTTTTCACACCTGTACGGTGGGGATTCATATATAATCCAGGATATTGGATAAAATTAATATACTATCGGTAGGTAATGCTTTCGCTGCATATCCTCGAACTGCGCTTGGTGATTGATCTGTAGGTAGTGATTTACAATGAAAATTAAGCGTAATGTTTATATAAGCGTCAATCTATCAATACCTGTTTGAATAATTTAAAATTTTCCGCTGAGCTCATTATGGTACCGTTCTTTTGAAAGATTACTGCGATACGAATTAAGAACTTAACTTTCCTTCAGTCAGTTTCCGAAGTACAGTGGAAGTGGTAACCTTGGATTATTTAATATTATTACTACTTTTATATTATTATTAACAATTTCGCGGCAGTATTGAAATGAAAATAATAACTCTCCTCATTTTTATTGTTACGGTTACCCATGCGTATCCACCGGGACAATTTCTTTATTCGGACAATCTCAGCAATAGTGTGGATGAAGTTTACGACTCTTACCTGTCTGTATCAGATGTAAGTACCTTATATTTATTTCATATCTTCACTTGAACATTTTGGCGCACTTATTTCCAACAATTGGCGATGCCGCGCGATTTTATTTTAATCAAAAATACATATAAGTCAACCGCCATCTTGCTCGACGCGATTTGGAGATATTTCGGATATGCCATTACAGCGTCGCCCTTCTGGTTCAGGAAGGATTTTAGAACGCGCTCCTATTTTTCAATCGAAAAGCGCTGTGGATTTTTGTACCTAAAGAAACCGCGCTTTTGGACAAGCTCAGAGGCAAGCCGTAACTAAACAGCAAAAGAATCTCCGCAAATCGCAATCGTAACCTTTAGGTGATAATAAAACAAGCGTGAAAACTGCTAATTACGCAACTGTAAATAACGTATCTCATTATTTTGTGTATAAAAAGCGGGGCGAAATCGCGTTTGATGTGAATTATGCTTCGCATATGAAGCAAGTGACAGTAAATGCGTTTCGGCAATGAAGCAATAAAGTAAGAGATGGCAAAAAAAGGGAACTTATAATGCAAAGATGCAGTATATATTTCTAAATTTTCCTGAAAGTGCCTGATTTTCAAATTTGTAATATTCATGATGTTTTTGAATTTCGCCTACCAGGGTGCAAAATACAAAAAACTTCCAGATATACAGTAAACAGTTCACAGTAGTGTTTTGCATTCGCACCCAAGAGATTCAAAATTATTACATCTATTTTGTCATGATTTTTTGAAAAACAAGTGCATATATTGATGAGTAATGGCTATAATGGATAAGCGTCATCAATTTTGTTCTCATCAGTGGGTTTAAAAATACACCAACAAGTTAATATATTATCAAATTAATCGCATGTTATGACAATCTGGTTGGCTCAGCACATTGAAGTTTTGATTGGGACAATCCTGATAACCCCACTCGCCCCGCAAAAATTCGCTGTGTAGGGTCATAATCAAAATCTGATTAATTTCAAACTTAAAAGTAGGGATGATAAAATTTATGCCGAAGTCGCCTTTGGTCCTGTGAGCACTATTGTTTTGATTACTGCAAGCAGGTTTTTTTTGGAGGAACAACAGTGCCAAAGGACCATGTTTCCTTGGCGTTTTTATGGCTAGACCTAATTTTTGCAATGATTTCCAATTGTTTCGGACGCGATGCAAAACACGCACGCACAACTTTATTTAATCAATAATCGTGGACAGCATCATAATCATTTAACATAAACAGCAGCCAATTAATTTTTCATTTATGCATCTGTGACAAACACATTTATTACCAGTGAATTTGATTTATTACTCAATGTTAATAAGAATGATCTCATTCTTATCTGTTCTAAATGAGCGTGTTATTACTCAGAGATAGTCAAATTTACATGACGATTCGGTTTCAGGACGATAAGGACGACGTAAATCCGCCTCCGAATTCCCTCTTGAATCAACTCATCGAAAACGAGAATGCAAACTTAATCAGTCCAGCCGAGACGCAAAGGGTTGAGCAGACGTCAATTGTGCACGTCCAAACAAGAGAGAAAAATAAACGATATTCCAGTTGTAAGTGTTAAATTATTCACCAGTAGTTTTATGTGGAAATAATGAAGCACCTGTTGCAGATCTCACACTGTGCCATTTCAAGATATGTAACATGGGACGTAAACGTACCACGCGATACTTTCAAGTTATGAAAACCCTCGACAATAAAACGTAGAAGGCGATTCTTTGTATTATATCCTTGTATTTATTTGCCTTAGCGTAGAATCTATTTATTATTAAATGAAAGTATTTTATTTATAAGGAGCAAAATAAAGCAATTGAAATATACATTTTGTATTTAGCACCAAAGCACACACAGAATTTATCAAAGATGCGTATAAAACAAATTACTATAATTAACATTTCATATATTCTTAAGAAAACAGATACAAAAATTGCACCTGGCACAACAAAAAAAACCTATAATAATCCACAAAAAACACATACATCGTACAAAAATTACTCCGCGTACATTACTGTTTATTCATAAAGCTCTGAGATTATCAGCAAGGCCACTAAGCTAAACGTTAAAAAAATACAGTTTAACAATCTATGACGTTTGTAGTAATTTGACTGTGTCTTAAAAATTATACTTAACCGTATGCCGTCAAACTGACCAACGCATACCTAATTTGCTTAGTCACATCATCCTGTAATACAAAAATTACAAATTTGGACGTGTAATTAAAAAATGGCAGTATGACGAAGCTATAATATATCAGTGCAATATACAATTATTAATGGTGCAGTAAAGGAGGTAGGTACTATGTAGTTTAATCGACAATAGCCAGAAGCACCCTCTTGTAATCTCCCGAAGTATCGCCCTGAAATGCGAAAAGTTGTTAAGGCTCAAGCAATAACAGTTTTAGCATGCGTACATAAGTTTCTGTATTAAAAAAAAGTGATAAAACGACAAATATTTGTATATTATGTTGTTGTAATGATAATGTTTCAAGTATGGCCTCATATGATTGCCTAATTAACGTATTAGAATGATAATCTTCTTTATCATGACAAGAGATTCTGTAGACACCTGGCGCTATTTTGTGGAGGATGGTCAAATATTGACATTAGAGCACCTGATAGTCAATTACCACAGACAATTCCACTCGACTTATTTATTTACACAAGTTATGAATGTTTGCCAAATTAATTTTGTGAATTATTCCAAATCATGCAAATTTCGAACCAATTTTTTGCGCATTTTCCAACGAATTTGGGTGAGCTATTGCAGCCACTATGTCTGTCCGTCTGAGGCCGTAACTACTACAGTTTTCAAAATATTTAGTTCGTTTTTTTTTAATTTGGTAGCAGAGCTGGGATGATTACTCAAACAAAGTAATCGAATACTGATTACAATTACTTTGTCATAAAAGTATTTAATTACAGTAATTCAGAAAATTT
Source organism: Photinus pyralis (assembly GCF_008802855.1). Classification (NCBI taxonomy): domain Eukaryota; kingdom Metazoa; phylum Arthropoda; class Insecta; order Coleoptera; family Lampyridae; genus Photinus; species Photinus pyralis. Next base: position 25,315,917 of record NW_022170663.1, read on the forward strand.
GTATTCGATTACTGATTACAATTGTAATCGATTACTTTAGCATTGTAATTACAATTACTTTTATTTTTAAACTTATGTAGGTACATCTTACACGCATCCATATTTTTTAACGTTCATTGATATTTTAAAGATATTTCGATAAAGTCAGATATTCCAAAGTAAGTTAAAGATCTATAGTAACCGATGCACTTGGATTGGATGTAGAAATTGGAATTTATGCATATGTTACACCTAATTTTTACTAAATAAGCATGTTAAAAATAGGCGAAATTACACAGTACTTCATCAACTAATAGAATCAAAACAAATAAGTACAACAGACATAGAGGTAGATAACTAAATTACTCTATTGTAATCATGGTTACCTTAGTATTCGTGATTACGTTAGTAACCATGATTACTTTTGTACTTATGATTACAATATGATTACTAATTACGATTACTACTGAGAAAAGTAATTAAATTACAATACTGATTACAGTACTTTAAAAGTATTTATACTGCATTCATTATAAGAAGGTAGTAGATGGCGCTGTGTTGGAAGATAAACACACACACAGGAAAAATATAAAACGGCACCAAATTATTGTAAAATAGAAATATTCAGTACTGCGAACAGAAATAAATCTTTCACAATAACAACTAATGACACTTCGGCAGTTTAGTTGGCAACATAAACTACCAACCAACTTGCAAAATTCACCAGTCGTTTTATGTTTCATTGTAATACTTACTCGTGTTTTAACCAATCACAGTGAAGGTCAAAGCTTCCCTATGCTTTTTACCGCTACCTTCTTAAAATGAATACAGTATAGTTACCGATTACACAGAAAGTAATTAAATACTGTAATCAATTACAATTGTAATCGATTACTTCCCAGCTCTGTTTGGTAGCTTATAGCTCCGACATCCGAGCCAAGAAAAATCATGGCGATTAATGTGCGCATGCGCAGGTTGCGCAATATCAACTGTCTTATTTATCGAGATATCTTTTTTAAATTTTCACAGATGCTTCTGTTATCTCGTATTGTAAACATTTGATGTGGGCATGCGCAGTCTATTTATAAAGGTATTTCTTTGAACCATAGATGCTTTTAGTAAAAAAAAAACATAGCCATAGCCTTTTGGTACTGATAGAAGCAGCGGAAATGCTCTAATCACAGCCGTTCTTAGCAAATGCGAGGCCTGGATCGAAATATTTTTGCGGGCCGCCTTTTTTAACAATGATTTCCGAGGGGGAGGGAGGGGTTATGGAATGCCCCCGGGGGGAGTGAGTCCTACCCCGGAAATTTTTGCAAAATTATACATGCAAAGTCGTCATTTTAAGCACTTTAAATGACTGTCACGCGACGAAGGGAGAGGAGGAGATCATGCAAGAATGACTCACTCACCGGCGAGCGCGAGGGTTTGTTCGCGAGAATTTCGTTCGTAGGTTTTTTAATTAATCAATAGTTGAACATATTGCGCGAGTAATCAGACAGATATTTTATATTCTATATTATACAGGGTGCCCATTATGTATGGATGTAGTATATATCTCGGGAGATATAGAATATATATGAAATTATTCCCATAAATGCCAGCATTCAGTTGTTTTTATTTCAGAAAACAAATGAGCAAGTAACGAAAAACAATTGAATTTTTTAAATGGCAATGCACCTTTTCATTAGGATCATTTGATAGATTTTTTTCCCTTTTCGATGATTATAACATGTTAGTACCCTTATTCAAGAAATTTTTTTTCAAAAATGGATCATAATTAGATGAATAACATTAATCCAAATATCCTACATAAAAATAAAACAAATGAACGTGTACGTTTCTTATTAAACCTTGAAGACAAAACGAAATTAGCAGTAAAATGGTTTTCATCTCAATGAATGTTCAAAATTCAAAATAGTCGTATAGGCTGGTAGGATTAAAATCCAAATGCGAGCAAAGTTAGAGAATAACAATAACAACATTTAAACACACTGGGCATTAGGTAGAAGGTGTTTTGATGGAAGAGTGAACATTAAAGTAAATCTTCCAGGTTGGAATGGCTACATGGAACAAATAACGTGCACAAATTATGCTATAGGTACCTAGTTCATTTGTTATTACTGTTCCGATATGTAATTAACCCCACTAAATGCAGCGTTCACTTTTTTTTATTTCACATGGCGTCGATTTAATATAAATAATTCTCTCAAACAAACTGCAACGCGCTATTGTTGACGTACAAAATAAGAATGAACAAAGTACGGTTCTGAAACGGATAATCGATTCTAGATCGTATTGCTTACGTAAAATAATATTAATTGAACTGAATTTCGCTTGCATCCAGTTTTTGTTTACAGCAATGTTGTTTACGCCTACTTGACGCCATGCCATGCAAGCGAAATTCACTTCAATAAACATTCTTTAATGTAAGCAATACGAGCTAGAATCGCTTAACCGTTGCGGTACCTTACTTTGTTCATTCTTATTCTGCACGTCAACAATAACGCGTTGCAGTTTGTTTGAGAGAATTATTTATATTAAATCGACGACGTGAAGTATTTAGTGGGGTTAATTACATATCGGAATAGTAATAACGGATGGACTATATTACATTTTCATCTCTATCTAGCCCATAAGGAAGCATACCTAAGTTTTGCAGTGGGCGGCTACCTGCGCGTTTTTATACTAGACGACGTATAATGGAAAAACTTGGCAAATTATAACATTCAATTCTGACAGGCAGGTCCGTTGGTGACGTCCACATTGGAGTGGGGATATGACTTCACGCGGGCAACATTATGAGTATAGGGATCAGGAAATCCTATATTATATACCTATAGCACCCTTATGGGTAATGAGAACTGTATCATATGCCTGTAAATTATACTTTATGACCTCACTTTCAGGGAGATCGTAGAAAAAAACATTTTTGCTATAATACAAAGATATCAAGCTCAATTTGTATTTTAGAATCAAATATGGAGGACATCAAAATTGGTAGACAGGCGCTACAAATAGGAAAATACTCCTACAGTTTAACAAATGCTCGGCCCCATCCAAGATTATTTAATGCAAAATGAAGCACAAGTGGTCGAGATCCGCCCTAGCTTTACTTAACTACTTCATTAGAAGTGATGATCGCTTGAATTTCGCGCGTAAGGTTTTAGTATTTTTTGCATTATTAGATTGACGGTTTGAATTTCGTTAGTAATTTTTTTCTGTCATGACTGTCATTTAAGAAACCAGTGTCGCCGTTAATTGTTGTGTGCCATTGCGGTTTATTACTTTTTTCCATTTTGAACAATTTTTAGAGTTGATGCACTAAAATATGTAAGAAACGTGACTGTGTCTAGGTGTTAGTTTATAATTTGTGGTAAAACAGAAGCAGTATTTGTAGATTATAAATAAGTAAACGATTTACTGAAAGCATGATGATACACCACTGTAATTAAATAAATGATCATCAGTTAGTACCAACTTCATATTTTTTTTGATTTGCGGGAAATTCAAATTGTCCTCACTTCTAATGAATCACCCGGTATAATTAAGTAATAAATACTATTCCATCAATGAAGAAACTCAGAAAGATCTAACAGTGTGTTATGGAATGTGGTGATGTACTTCAATTTCAGGGAACTGATGACTCATTACACAAATTAAAATTATGAATAGTCAAATTATTATCCTGAATCACAACATAATTAGTACCTTGATTCACGATCTTATTAATTTCAACCAGATTATGTAACCTTAATCGTCACATCTATAGATTAAACATCTTATGTACGCAAGCAAAACAAGTACTATAATTAAATAATTTTCTTAATTTAAAGCACTGAAAAGTTACCACAAAAGCAAAGACTCCATCACCTCTGACCACGAAATACTTACGGTTATCCAACTCTCCAAAGATTTTCCATATTTATCAACGAAAGCCTGTTTAATATCGGCCAAATCGATTTCGGATCTTGAAACAATAATGCGAATCAGAGTCTTATCCTTGGTGCCCAAACCGGCCATTGCGTCGTGCAAGCGTTCGGCGAAATACCCGACTTTGCTCTTGACGCACTTGACTAAAATTCGGAGGTAAGAAATAAAATCGGGCGCGCATCATCGCTCAACGTACCGATTCCTAGTAATCCCTTCTGCACGTATCCTGAGAATTCCTTCTTGATGGCCTCCTCAATGTCCTTACCGGAGAGTCGTTCGTACTCGGCGAACACCTGGCGAAGTTGTTGGTAGCTTCTCGTGACTAAGATCACGTTGAATTCGGATTCGTCGGTACCCCACTTGGCCTCGCCGGCTTTGAATAGGTGATCGGCGTCGGCGACTGCTTGTGCTTCGTTCACTCCCTGGTTTTCATCACGGTTGCCCTACAAACGTAATTGGTAACAAGTACAGTAGATGCACCAACGTTACCCACCTGCACTAATGAGACAAGTAAACGTTTAAAGTGGCCAGAAGTGTCATCCTTCAGATCTTTCTCGAGGGTGGTATTGTACACTGTTAAAAAACACGATCAGTCTCAATCACGAGCGCGCATTATTATTATACTCACTTTGTTCATAAAATTGTGCGATAGTACGAATTCCGTAATTAGAAAGGGTGCATAGAATTTCGATGATGGCCTCTTCGTCGGTACCGAGCCCGGCGACGGCGTCGTGAAGTTCCTTGGCGTAAAATTGTGGAAGAGGTGTCATAAGAGCGATAATAACGTCTTCGAATTTTCCGCCCAGTTCACTTTTCAATTCGGAAATTAGGTCTTTTCCGTAGGACGTCTTAAACGTTTCGGCGATCTCCAAACGTTGGACGATACCGCGACGAGCTAACACGTCGATGATGGATTTCTCGTCGGTACCGAATCCCTTCATCGCCTTGCGTAAAGTTGCCGCGTCGGCCACGGGATCGAAGGGATCCGCCGGGTAGACGGTGGGAGTGCACTAGGACAAATTTGAAAATTTTGATTTTGTAAAAACATTTAGGTACCATTAATAAGGAATTTAAAACTTATTAAGGAGCTCCTAAAGCGTGTTCATGATTTTAGACTTTCTGTCCGTCCGTCCGGCTGTGTACATGGATAACCCGCGAACGGTTTCGAATTTTTTATTTCTGTTTCCAATAAATTTTCAGTGATCCAGGAGCTCGTTTGCTATATTTGTTACATGTTTATTAACTAGCGGCAAAAAGCGAGTTTATGATTTTCGATTTTCTGCCCGTCCGTCCGTCTGTGTACATGATAACTCATGAACGATTTCGAATTTTCCAATTCTGTTTTCAGTAGTAGGTAGACAATGGCCCAAAAGGGACTAACTGATTAAATTTTGGTCATTTGGATTTTCTGTCCGTCCGTCTGTGTACATAATAAACTGCAACAATATAGACAACGAGCGACAAGGTGACTATCGTTGACGAGTAGTGACCAAAATTTAATCAGTTAATCTCTTGGCCATTGGCTACCTATTACCAAAGACTATATCCTCCTCTATTACTGAAAACAGAATTGAAAAATTTGAAACCGTTCGCAAGTTATCATGTCCACAGACGGACGGACAGACAGAAACTCGCTTTTTGTCGCTAGTTAATAATTGGCGAACGGTTTCGAACTTTCCAATTCTGTTTTCACTAATAGCTGGACAATGATCAAGGGACTAACCGTTTCAATTTTGGTCATTTGGACTTTCTGTCCGTCAGTCTATATGTTTGTCGCTCGCTGTCTTCCTTTAAAACAATTTATTTTGAAACTATTTTTTTTAGTGGCCGGACTTTCCGCCATACAAATATCCATGCTCGAAACCGGATTCGAACCAGGCACCCTTAGTACCGTAGTCGAGCTTGAAACTCAATCGCGCCACGCGGGTCGAAATCCATCGCATTTTAACTCATGAGCCCAAAAAAGATAGTAACAATTTGGATATTGGTTCACAAACTACTGACGAAAACATCATATTTGGTGCAAACGACTGTAGGTAGCAAAATGACATACAACGAAACCATGCCTATTGTTTCTATTGGCTCTTCCTTCATGATTTAATATCGAACTATATAATGATCGTGATAGTATAGCCTTTTTGGTGCTCGCGTAAAGTTGGCCGTGATTTTTCGGAACCAGACATTCAGGATATTCTGAAAACGGTTGGGTACAACGGAACAAGTTTTGGCACAATGAGCATTGCATTCTGAAGAAGGTACATTGCAGGGAATATTCTAGAAATCCAGAAAGACATCAGGTCGCCACCAGCGAAGCGCCATCAAGCCTAGGTATCGAGATTGCGGATGTGACGAGTTCTTTCCAGGAAATGCGATCTACATGAATTCTCAAGAACGTTCGGTGATTTTTTTAGAAACTTTCCGTTTGCTGTATAAGCAAATAGAATCGTGTTTAGGCGAGTTCCAACATCGTTGCCAAAGTGATTGTTAATGAAGTTCGCGCTCGTATGTAATAAATTGGCATTTGTAAATTCGTGTATAAGGCTATTAAACATTCATTAATAATTAATTGTAAATAAATCAGCCTCTATGAACTGATTGCAACAATCCTGTGATTGCAGGTGAATAAGTACGCTCATACGACAATGAAACAACACCCCCTACTCCCCACCCAACCCCACCATTTTGTAAAGAGAAATATTAGCATAGATTTTCGTACGCCACTGACGTGATACATGATCTTTGCGTGAAGGTAAAAAAAGTTGACGAATTTGAGTGAGTTTTGGTGCAAGTCAACATCAGTAATGATTTACTAAAATCAGATTGTAAAAGTTGCTCGTCGTTTTGACCCTACCGTGCGGATGTGTCACGTGCAGACCTTCTCTTTTCCCTTTGTGATAGCACCCTGTTCCCACACCCTGTTTCCCAAAACATATAGCATACCATAAATGTATGTGTGACTAAAATTCTAAATGCTCTGATGTAGAAATGTCAATATCCATTGAATTTTTGGAGAGTCTTGATAAAAAGTCTACTTTAGCAGTGAAACTCCTCTCAAAAACTGAGGAGTTTACGTTGATTTCGTACTAGCTATAAGATATCCGCTAGCAAAGCAGTTACTTGCTAATAGTATAAATTATTACGTTGGGCGAGTCTAGCAAGCTAGTGAATTTGCCAGGTGATAGTGAGTAAGTTGTATCCAAAGTAATTGACACTTTTAGTGTTTGTTAATTTAATAAAAATAAAAATTCAAGGTAGTTAATACCACATTGTTTAATTTTATCACACGTAAAGCTAATATAGACACTTTGTTCAGCACGCCTATAATAGTAGTCACAAGTTAATATACATTTAAATTATGCAACAATTAGGCATTGAATACAAGTAAATCTTATTGTTTTATTTAGAATGGTACAAAATCAAGGCCAAAAGCTAATATCAATCACAGGTACCTCAAACAAATGCTCCTGCTAAAAAAATTAACTCATCAAACATATCAGGACTGATAAAACACAATTACAATTGGCGCTAGCAACCCACATTAAGTAGGAAAATTGAATAATTGAAGTTCAATTGTTATAATAATGAAGACCTCAGGTACTTCTGAATAATGTGAGCAAAATGTGAAAATCGTGACTATATAAAATAAAGCAAGTGAAGGTCACATGTGAATGACATGGTTTATTGGCACAGGTCATGCATTAATAAACACCTCCCAGGTCTTGCTCTTATCAAAAATTAAGGACGCAATAACCCGTAAGCAAACCTCACACCACCGGCAATTAAATCCCTGACCACAATTGATAATAACTTCAAATCGTACTCCTTAATAGGAGCTGATTGATAGTTAATTGATAAATAATATACTTACTTTGAATGGGTAATACTGGGCTGTAGTAGACATCTTACTAGTTCAGGCTGAAAGAAGAAATATCTGTTAACAAGTGAATCATGGCAAAGCTAAAGAATTTTAACTATCTGCACTACAGGTATTGAGTAATCAGAGAGGGGAAGAAACCATGAGAAATCCTAAAACTATGTTTATGAGATCATCCTACTAAACTAGTAACTGATGTATTCGGCCAATGACTAATAAACCAAATGTACCTACTGCACTTTCGCATCAATATCTTTACTATTGATTAAAGGCGTTCCTCAACAACAGTAAACCAAGTTTATTTTTAGAAATAATTTATTTTTAAATATGACATTTTTTCCTATTTTTAATTATTGACGATATGCAACCAATAGTGCAGTAAAATGAGTTGAGAGGGATAACTGAAAAAAATTGATTTAACGGCGCGCGGGGTTTTTCCCTTCTCCGGCTACCCTTGGAGAACGATCGATAAAGCCCCACACCCTTCTAATCCTCTAAATTAGATTACGCAAAAAATTGTGGCGGTGTGTTAGTAAAAACTTAATGCATTTTTTATACCTTTTTGTAATTCGTTGAAAAAAGTCGCAAAGGCAAAGCGTACTGGCACTTTTTAGAGGTAAAATAGAAAACCGGTCACACCCAGCACGAAGTAGTACAAAACTTATTTGCGGCAAGCTTCGGCAACCAGCACGAAAGTAAAGCAGCAGAAAGAACTTCAAACTTCGACACGCAGCAAACGCGGTCGAATCGAACGTGGTGGGCAAATGTTAAAACCAGAATTTTACCGCGCACGCCCCTTTGAATTTTAAAAGTTTTATTCAAGGTGACGCCAGAGTCATACGCAAATTTGTTCATAAAATGATATCGCTTGCCCATTATCAACTATTTACACATCGCTTTTATTTTTCTTCGTTTTACAAAGGATGTAAGTAATCTATATCGAGCGTGTACCCGATTGTAGATAGGAAACTGGGTCACAAAACAACGTGAATACCTGTGTAAATTAGAAAGAAGTCATAATGCAATTGCAAGTGCAAATGCAACGTAGGTACACGTAATAAATACATTGAACTGTAGGTACATTAGTACATATATTCAATGAGTACCTACATCAGAGCTATCTACTTATTTCTCGTATTTGTATAACACTTTCGCCCGCCCAATTTGGCGCCAATGGGGGTTTACAGTATAGTTGAATTCCGCAGTTCTAATTTAATAAGCGTGTACCTGAAACCATAAAACATTTTTTTGGACAGTAAAAGTTTATTTAAAAATTGAGGCTGATTAGCAAAATAATAATGAACATGTGCGGTTTTAAAGGTTTATTCAAAACGATATGATTGTGGCGGGCTCTGTGACGTAATAAGCCCGACCAATCAGCTCCTAGAACCATTCAAATGACATAACGACTTGAATGGCATTTATAACTTGCGTCATCTGTCACAGGCACTTGTCACTTTCGTGCTAGATGCAGTTAAACATCCCTCTCAAAACGTCAAATGTGACAAACGTCAGACCCTCGCGTAAGGTTGCCAGCTCACTTCTACGTGATTGGTTGTAGGTTTATGACGTATTTAGTCTGAAGCGTTTCAAATTCGAACTAAAAACACAGCTTTTCAATAATTTATTTTGGGTTTATTTTACTCGCAAATAAAAATTGAGGACACACGGGTCTTTTTATTTTTAATGTACTTTGTGGATCAGAAATAAAAAATGAAGGCGGGATGACCCCATTCGCACGTTTAAAGTTTAAAATGCTTTTTCAACAATCATTAATGCTTTGCCCTCTAGTATTCATTAGCAAAACGGAGGTTTGATCGGTTTCTATGGCTTCGGTTGCTATGAAAATTATTATTATTGTAAGAAAATCGTAATAGATATTACACATTTCGCAAACGTCAGGCTTATTTTAATTTAAATAATGAATATGAATGTGGAAAATAGTAGGTAGGGGTAATTATGTACCAAGGGACTAAACTGTGTGTTTTAAACTCGAGCATTGAATAAGCACTTATTCAATGTCCCGAGGGTGCAGATTGTTGCCCGAAAGCGCCCGGGGGATTAAGACGAGGCACTTTTAGTCCTGTGGTATATATGTCGTAGGCATATTGTAAAATCAGTCATTTTATAATACGCCTAGGCAGTTTTATGTCGTAGGCATTTTGTAAAATCCGTCATTTCTAAATTGCGGAGTCATTTCGTGAAATGCTGACCTGTGGGGTTGGGGTAGTTTTCCTTCCCCTTCTAGATGCGTAAGGGATCGCTCTTGAAGAGGAAGGGAACCAATCGCTTACCTCTAGAAAGTACACTGCCCGCGTTTTATAAACTGCCTAGGCGTATTATAAAATGACTGATTTTACAAAATGCCTACGACATATACACTATTTTGTACTCAAGTAATCAGATACACTCACTGCATACATTCCCAACGGTGGCGGGTGCTGGAGGATTCCAGGGGGGCGGTACGGGTGCACACGAGTAAGTGGGCTCGTTGATTATGTGCATAAAGACTACAGAGCGATTGTCATGGCGTAAGTATGAACCTGAGAGTAGACAAATAGCCCAAATGTAACGGTTGTAATTGGTGTAATTTATCTGTTGAGCTACACAGAAGTATTATTTAAAAAATCTCTAGAGTTTTTTTTAATACTTTATTACAGATCCTTATTTTAATTTCCTTTACACAGATAGACGCGCTCATTTCATAGATTTCCAGCCCGTTTTAAAAGCCCTCTCGACCTCTTTTTTAGACCCGGGAATCTTAAGTGATAGAAACACTTAGTAGATACTTTCCTCATCTTTTAAACTCATTTTTAAATTACCTAAGATGTGATTGAAGCTTCCAATGCTTTTTGATGTGATCTATTTAAAAGCATTAAGTTGTTCTTTTCTACAAATAAATCAGCACTTATGTATCGTATTTAAAAACGGAAACGGACAGATTACGACTCCTCCTGTATGAATCAACCTATTCTGTGTAAACACGCCATTAGTTCTACTACAATCTTCAACAGAGTGCTCCAAAAATTGCTAAATTCGCGTCGTTCTCTTTACCCTCATGGACTTCCACATATGAGACGGTTTATTTATTATTTTTATGTGAAATAATCACATAAAGGTACGTAAAAATGTATTTAAAAGGCCTATACAACTTGCCCTATTTTTATATCGATACCAATTGCGAAATGTATCGTTTTATGTAATGATTAATGGTCGCAGTATGCTACTTTTAGGTTAAGAGGTTAAGACTGATGTAAACGTTTTTCTAGCAAAATGTCTCGTAAAAAGAACGTAGAAGAGACTGACAAGCTTACTAGAATTGCCATAGTCAATTCTGATAAATGTAAGCCGAAGCGTTGCCGACAAGAATGCAAGAAGTCATGTCCGGTCGTGCGAATGGGAAAGCTATGCATTGAAGTGGCCCCAAACAGTAAGATCGCGGCAATTTCGGAAGAGCTGTGCATTGGTTGTGGTATTTGTGTCAAGGTTGTACTTACTTTCGCTGCGCCCTGTTACAATTAAACTGTTGTAGAAATGCCCCTTTGAAGCTATAACAATTATCAACCTCCCCAGCAATTTGGAGCGAGACACAACTCATCGTTATGGCAAGAATTCTTTTAAACTGCATCGGTTACCCATCCCTCGACCGGGCGAAGTACTGGGGTTGGTAGGAACGAATGGTATTGGAAAATCGACCGCTTTAAAAATACTGGCGGGCAAACAGAAGCCGAATTTGGGCCGTTTCTCTGTAAGTTAAGTCGTTTATTATAATTTACTAAGATTTATTTAAGGATCCGCCAGATTGGACGGAGATTTTAGCCCATTTTCGCGGTTCAGAATTGCAAAACTACTTCACTAAAATATTGGAAGACGACCTGAAGGCTCTAATTAAACCTCAGTACGTAGATCAGATTCCTAGGGCAGTTAAGGGAACCGTTGGGCAGTTGTTAGATAAAAAGTCCGAAATGGATAATCAAGAGGAGATTTGTACAATGCTTGGTACATCGTCGATCGAGCATTTGCGGTTTGTTTAACAACTTTAATTGTAGACTTGAATGGGATAAGAGATCGGGACATTATCAATTTATCGGGCGGTGAGCTGCAACGTTTCGCCTGCGCAATGGTCTGCATTCAAAATGGAGACATTTTTATGTTTGACGAGCCCTCATCGTATCTAGATGTTAAACAGAGATTAAACGCTGCGCAAACCATCCGGTCTTTGCTCCATCCCGATAAGTAAATTAATTAATTGTTTTTCTGGTGATTTGATTGAGTTAATCTAGATTTATAATTGTCGTCGAGCACGACTTGAGCGTCTTGGATTACTTGTCGGATTTTATTTGTTGTCTTTACGGAGTGCCTGGAGCGTACGGAGTAGTTACTATGCCCTTTTCTGTACGAGAAGGTATTAACATTTTCTTGGACGGATTTGTGCCGACCGAAAATTTGCGGTTCCGCGACGAATCCTTGGTGTTCAAGGTGTCGGATTCCGCAACCGAGGAAGAAGTGAAACGTATGACTCATTACGAATATCCGGTTATGAGTAAAACAATGGGATCCTTCAAGTTGGAGGTGCAGAAGGGTCAGTTTTCCGATTCGGAAATTTTGGTGCTGCTCGGCGAGAATGGAACCGGAAAAACTACCTTTATTAGAATGCTAGCTGGTAACTTGGAAGCGGACAGTGGTTCTGGTAGGTTTTTTTTTGTGACTAATACTGAGGAATAATAATAGGCCACTTCCTTAATAAAAAGGTGAAAAATATTTAGGGTCCTACAGTTGCATTTTATTAAAATGAATGTCTCTCTGCAGAATTCATAATGGTATTAATGAAAATTGGCATTAATTACATACATTTTTAACTTGTGAAGTAGCGAGAAAAGGATTACATTGCAACTGAGTATGATGTGTTGCCTATATTCATTTGCAAGGGTACATGAAAACATTTTTTTTTTATTTGGTGTCTCTTATTTGTAACACATAATCAGTACTATATCGTTTTAGGTGAACTGCCCCAACTTCACATCAGTTATAAGCCGCAGAAGATCAGTCCGAAATCTCAGGGAATTGTCAGGCAGTTACTGCATGAAAAAATTCGTGACGCTTACATTCATCCACAGGTATCATCTCTTTGTGTGTAACTTGTTACTTTACGCTCAATCTTCAGTTTATTACGGACGTAATGAAACCTTTGAAAATTGAGGACATTATGGACCAGGAGGTGCAGAATTTATCCGGAGGAGAATTGCAACGTGTCGCGATGACTTTATGCCTTGGCAAACCGGCGGACGTCTACCTCGTCGATGAACCCAGTGCTTACCTCGACTCCGAGCAACGTTTGGTAGCCGCAAAGGTGATCAAGAGGTAACATTCGCGAATGCTACCCTTTCGAAGTTAACCGCTGTGCTTACAGATTCATATTGCACGCGAAGAAAACAGGTTTCGTGGTCGAGCACGACTTTATCATGGCAACTTACTTGGCTGATCGAGTTATCGTCTTTGAAGGACAACCGTCTGTTAGTACCATCGCTCATTCCCCCCAAACATTGTTGGCAGGAATGAACCGATTTTTGGAGCTGTTGGGAATTACATTTAGAAGAGATCCTAATAATTTTAGACCTAGAATTAATAAGCAGGAATCTGTTAAGGACGTCGAACAGAAAAGGGCTGGGCAGTATTTCTTTTTCGAGGATTAAGCATTTGTTTTTTTAATGGTCAATTGGAAACTTGTGTATGAAATACATTTTTGGAGTTTATATAAAATGCTTACTTTTAAGTGAAAATGTTAATTCCATAATAATGACATTTCTATTCGTTTAATAAAAATAATTTTTAAAAAATTGTCTCGTGTAGAAGCAATTAGGGTTGTTAGTTTTAAATAGTTCTTTGAAGAACAATAGGTGTTACTCATTTAAATGTTATAGAAAAGTGTCTCAAAAGCTGTAGAAGTTAGGAGTATTTGGAAAATTTCCGGAACAAAGGTTTTCTACAACAATTGTAGGCTCTAGACCTTCTATAGTAGAGTTTACGTAACTTTTTAGAGCAAGAATCTGTGACACCCTTTTCACCACATAAAAGGAGAACAGTAGGAATAAATTTCAGTATAGGGAGAGGTGATATTTTGTTTGTGTAGTGGAGGGTTGCTTGAAGATTAAAACAATAATCCTAGAGCTGATCCATACTGTTTCTTTTACGGATGATTATTCCCATTTTACTACTGTATACTGTGCAAGGATTTGGTAGAAGTAGAAGAGGCGAAGAGAATGCCGCAGTGTAAATTCCAGATGGTCGTTCTAGGTGCAGATGTTTCTGAGAATAAGAAGGCATCATGAAGCTCAACCAGCCGGGTTTCACTGCAGCAATTCTTCGTTGGTTTGGCATGCAAGCCGTCTACCACCCTGAGTGATGTATGCAAATTTGCAGTTGCAGAGGCTAAAGGAGGGTCTCGAGTTCAATAAGCCGTACCGAAAATTGATTGGCTGTTTGACATACCCATCATGAATAAGGAGTGGTTTAAGGGATCAATAATCACATTTGCTTTAGTGTGTAAAATAAAAAATCACGCACTGTGTATGTGCGGCACGTGAGACACCACTTTATTCGTTTTCGTTATGAAAATGGAAAAGTGGGGTTAAGAAAGGCGAAAATATTACCACGGTGTTTACTGTTTATTTTCCATTTTTAGACTATAAACCATGCCAAAGGAGCAGTACCGCGAAGCAGATGTCGCGAGAAAAATGTACGTAAAGTTTATCTGTTACAAAAAGTCATAAGTTGCAATTACAGCTCCCACGTTACCTTCGGGCTTGAAAGTCCCGAAAGCATGCAACAACAAGCTCACCTGCACGTTGTTGCAAAGAATCTATACAACCAAGACCAAAGCAGAACGCCCGTTCCGTATGGCGTACTCGATCAAAGAATGGTAAAACTTTTTTTACAACGTTGCATATAAGCAAATCGTTTCTAGGGCACAAATCAAAAAGATTCCCCTTGCCAAACTTGTGGAAAGAATTTAAACGACTGTGTTGGCCATTTTGGCTATTTAGACTTGGAACTTCCCGTATTTCACGTCGGTTACTTTCGCAATATAATTTCTATCTTACAATCGATTTGCAAGAGATGCGGTCACGTGCTGCTTGACGACGACGACAAGGTTCAATTCAGACGCCGTCTAACAAACCCCAATCTCAGTTACATGGTCAAGAAGGCGATTCGAAAGAAAGTGCTGGAGAAATGCAAGAAGATAAGCAAGTGCAAGCATTGCAAGGATATTAACGGCGTCGTTAAAAAGATGGCAGCTAGTAAGACAGCTGGCAGCGGTTCTGTGCTTAAGATCGTCCATGAAAAATACAGAGGAAAGAACGATAGCACTGTCAAGGAATTTATGGGTACGGCAATTCGGTAAACGGGTCTTATATTACTCTCGTTGCTTGCAGATGAGTTTAATAATGCCATTGAAATGAATGCAGAATTGGAATCGGTAATATCCACAGCTGCATTATCCCAGGTTTTAACGCCTATTGATGTTTTACAACTGTTTAAATGTATACCTGAGGCCGATATTCCACTTTTAGCAATGGATCCCAAAAGGTATTTACCCTCTTCCTTTGCAAAGTTTACCGATTGGTTTTTAGGGGACGGCCTAAAGATCTTATTCTATCGCGTATGTTGGTTCCTCCAGTCTGCATAAGACCGTCAGTTCTATCCGACTTAAAAGCAGGAACGTGAGTAGAAAATGCCTTAGATTTTCAAAATCATTGTGTCTCATGTTTGGGAGGAGCTCTAGGGGGTTTTCTAAGGTTCAAAAAGGTTTTATATGATATCAGACAAACCTTTGTAAGAAAGACCCACATTTTAAGACTTCCAAGGGCTTGCAGCTTTCTTGGGAGGCTCAAAATTGAACATTCCACGAAGACCTTTGAGAAAGGGTATTTTTTCCCAAAAAGTATTCTAAAGGCTTTTCAGGTTTTCCTAACAGAAAATTTTGATTTTATTTTTCAGAAATGAGGATGATTTGACCATGAAGCAGTCCGAAATCATTTTTATAAATGACGCCATTCAAAAGCATAAGTTGTCGGGCGCGTCGGTCAATATGTACCAAGAAGGTTGGGACTTTCTGCAGTTGCACACCGCGTTATACATCAACAGCGAGCTATCGGGAGTTCCTCTGGCGATGATGGCAAGCCCGTCTCATCCTTAATTAATTAATGACGTAGTTTTGCAGCCGAAAAAGCCCGGTCGTGGATTGGTGCAACGCCTCAAAGGTAAACAAGGAAGATTTCGTGGAAATCTGTCGGGTAAGCGTGTAGACTTTTCGTCTCGTACGGTCATTTCTCCCGATCCGAATCTCGAAATCGATCAAGTGGGAGTGCCTTGTCATATCGCGAAGATTTTGACTTTCCCCGAGCGCGTTATTCACGCGAATATGTACCTAATGCGGCAGTTAGTGATAAACGGGCCCGATACGTGGCCCGGTGCCAATTACGTGCAACAGAAGGGTTCCCAATTTAAGAAGTTTCTGAAGTACGGTAATCGGGAAAAGTTGGCACAGGAGCTGAAGGTAACTGCGCCAGCGTTTTGTTCGTTTTTTTGTAATTGCTGTTGTAGTTAGGCGACCTAGTGGAAAGACACTTGCGCAATGACGACGTCGTACTTTTCAATCGACAACCCAGTCTGCATAAGCTGTCAATCATGGCACATCGAGCAAAGATTCACAATCACCGCACGTTCAGATTTAACGAATGTGTTTGTAATCCATATAATGCAGATTTTGACGGTGATGAAATGAACTTACATTTACCACAAACCGAAGAGGCAAAAGCTGAGGCTCTAATATTAATGGGGGTGTGTAAATTAATATTTGAGGGGTGGACCACTTACCATATCACGTACACCGTAGTTACATTTCCAAAATTGTGTACCATTTTAAAAATTTCCCACAGATATCTCAATTTACAAAATGTTGTATACGATCACTATGGCATTTTTAGTGTACAGGGGTATTCCGCATATTTACACAACGCGTTTATTATAAGAGATAGAAAAAAACTTTACATGCAAAAGTAAAAGTATAAAAAAACAAATGAATATCGTAAAGATAGTAAAAATGCAAATTTGGTCAATTTTTAATGGAACGCCCTGTATATTTTTCAAAAACCGAATAGATCTCTTTCAGATGTCAAAAATATATATTATGTTGACATTTGCTTTAGCCGTATTTGAAGAAAGTTGGCCTAAGATATTTCCAGGGTAAAAACAAATTACCTATTGGGGCGTCACATAACAATGCGCGCCCACTATTCGCCATAAACACTGTGACGTCACGTATTACTGCGCGCGCATCGTTCTCTAGCACGTCAAGACCCAGTAGCGCTCTTTAGCCTACGCTTCCAAGTTATTTATTTAGCCTGGATAATTTTTACTCGTCAGCTTCCCTCAGCCTGAAGACCAAGCCCTCTGGGGCCAAGCAAATGCCGCCAGTGACCCTAAATTCGAGTGCGCGCCGTCGTAACGAGTGGTCGATCGCGATTATAAGTGTCAATTAAGAATAGAACTAATTTGTTAATATAAACCAAATCGTGAGGGTGAGTACCACCCTTACTTGCCGCCGCAATGCCAACTGCAATCTGTGGTGTTTGTCGGGTGGATCTTAATCGTACAGATAAAGTTATTCTTTGTGCTAGTTGGTGCCAAACTTACTTTCACACGAAGTGCGTTAAAGTCAGTGACGATGAAGTTAAATTTATTAACTCAAAAAAGAACTTTAATTGGTTCTGTGACCCCTGCGCTATCCACGAATCACACAGCCTCAGGAATATCTTGACTAACATCAACAAAGTGACGATGAACTGGGATAGAGTTATGGAAAGTCAGCACGAGAAACTGATGAACCACGAGAAGCTATTAAAGGATACTTTAGACCAGGTAAATACCCAAAATGTCAGCATCAGCAAGGATCTAGCGCAAGTTCTCCAAACTCAATCTGAAGTGAAGCTTACTTATGCGGACAAGTTGAAACAGAAAACCTATGACCCAGTTATCATTGTTAAGCCCAAGGACGCGAACCAACCCTCCAAGCAAACCTTCACCACCCTCAAAGAAAATATCGGATCCAATTACCCGAGAAGTTACCGGAATGAAAACTCTACGTAGAGGAACCATTGTTGTTGAATGTAAAAATAAAGAAGCTGCAGCCAAACTTAAGGAGGAAGCCGAAACGAAACTGGGATCCGACTACATTCTTTCCTTACCAAAACAGAAGATGCCGAAGATTAAAATCGTAGGCCTCAATGACAAGATCGGGAGTACCCAAATGAAGGAAATGATTCTCGCGCAGAATCAATTCCTCGACGAAGCCGCGTACATAAACGTCGTACACATAACGGAAGATAAAAGAAATCCTAACAGGTATTTGGCTTACGCTGAGGTTGACGGTAATAGTTACCGGAAAATTCTAAGTGAACAAAAGCTTAACATAGGATGGGACCGTTGCAGAATTTATGATGCTGTGACAACTAGAAGATGCTACAAATGCAATGGGTTCGGACATAAGGCAACTGACTGTAGCAAAACTACTACCTGCCCCAAATGTGCGGGAGACCATGACCTAGCGAGCTGTAAAGCTTCGGACGCGGAAATCAAATGCAGTAACTGTGCCAACGCCGTTGAGAAACTAAAAATGAAACTGGATGTACAGCACCCGGCCTGGAGTGTTGATTGCCCAGTCTACAAAAAACGACTCGATCAAGAAAGAAGCAGAATTGATTTTTTAGGCCATCCCCAACACTAATCAAGCAAGGAAATAGGTACGGATCAACGCTCTCAATCTATTATCAGAACGTAAGTGGAATGCGAACGAAAGCGCAATCTTTCAAAAATAAATTGGCAATTACAAATTACGACATTATTCTACTGACTGAGACCTGGTTAACGGAAAATTTTCATGACGCTGAGTATTTAAACAATCAATATGCGGTCTTTCGCAATGACCGTAATTACGAAGAAATGAAGTGCACCATGGGAGGCGGAGTTTTAATCGCAGTCAAGACCGATTTGAATGCTGAAAAATTGGAATTTCAAAGTGATCTAAATGAAATATGGGTCAAACTTAAAATTAATAATACTTCATACATTATTGGTGTTGTCTACTTTCAACCGAAATCTGGTATTGATAAGTACGTGAGTTTTACCAAAAGTTTAGAAACAATTGAAAACATGTTGCATTCATCGGAAGTGTTAATAGCAGGCGATTTTAACCTACCACAAATTGTTGACGCCACGTATAATTTCGAAAACGCGAGTGCTAAATGCAAAGTAATTAAAAATATAGCTTCGATGTACAACTTAAAACTCATTAATACGGTTAAACTTAAAAACTGCAATAATAGAACCCTTGACCTAATTTTAACTAACTTAAACGCGGAAATTAAATCTGCTGTCGACTCACTGGATAAAATTAATCCACTTCATCCTGCACTAGAAATAGTCTACAAAGTCCATAGACCAGCTAAGCGAATTACCAAATTAACCAACTTCAATTTCAAAAAAGCAGATTTTCTTAAAATGTACGTCCTTTTTCGCGATATCAATTGGAAGGAGTCTCTTATCCTGAAGAATTTCAAATCGGTAGATGATGCAGTAACTAGCTTTAATCAAACGGTAATGAACATTTTCGATGAATGTGTCCCCAAAGTTACAATTAGGAGTGCCAATAAGTATCCTAGCTGGTTTAATATAGACATTATTAAGAAAATCAAACAGAAAAATAAGTTTCGGTTACAGGGCCCATCGGAAGACTTCATTGAAGCCAGAAAAGAACTCAAAAGAATGATCCACATTGCTCATAAGAGGTACATTAATCAAATTGAAATGGATCTGCGGAAGAATTCCAATAAATTCTGGAACTACATCAAGTCGTTGAGGAAGAATAGTCAACTACTGGAGTTTTTGAGTACAAAGACACCTCGTTAACGGACGCCAGAAGCATTGCGGACGCCTTTGCATCCTTCTTCGAGTCAGTCTACACTATGGAGAGGAACGATGACCCGGAAGATGACGTGGAATCGGACCTGGTGCTATCCAAATTGCACTTGACTCAGTTACATGAATCCGAGATACTGGAAGCAATTAAAAAATTGAAACCGAGGTCGGCTATAGGCGAAGATGGAATCCCACCCTACATCGTGAAAGGATGTGCATCTTTATTGGTAACCCCCTTACAACATCTATTTAATTTAGCTTTGCAAACATGTACATTCCCTGAAGCTTGGAAATGCACCAGAATAACACCAATTCACAAAAGTGGAAGCCGAAAATTAGTTGAGAATTATCGCCCAATTGCAATTATACCAGCAATAGCGAAAATTTTCGAAAGAGTGATCTATACTAGACTTTATTCCCATCTCAGCAGTATAATTGCAGATCAGCAGCACGGTTTCACGCGGAACAGATCAACGATTACAAATTTAATGCAGTTTACGCATTTCTCAGCAGGAGCCTTGGATGAGAGAGCCCAGGTTGACTGTGTTTATACAGATTTTGCGAAGGCATTTGATACAGTATCCCATCAAGTCTTGCTCCGTAAACTTGTTTTAAATTGCGTAAGTAATCCGACCGTCAAATTCTTAAAATCATATTTATCTCTCCGTAAAACAAGAGTGAAATTCAATGGTGTGAATTCAGCCGAATTTTATCCCTCATCAGGCGTTCCCCAGGGAACACTTCTTGGTCCTTTTCTGTTTCTCTTATACATAAATGATTTACCGCGAGTGATAAAAAACTCGAAAGCACTACTATTTGCGGACGACCTAAAACTTTTTAATAAAGTCCAATCCCCAAGTGACTGTTTAAATATTCAAGAGGACATTAACTCAGTAATTAAGTGGTGTATCAAAAATAAACTAAAACTAAATATCAATAAGTGTAAAGTCCTTACTTTTACTAGATCGAAAAATCCCTTACTTTTTGACTATAAGATGAATGGAAAGGTCTTACTACGAGTCACCTCCGTTAAGGACCTGGGCGTGTTTTTCAATACCAACCTTAACTTTAACTTACACATTGAATACCTAACAAATGAGTGTTACAAACTTCTTGGTTTCGTTATCAGGCATACACTCAATTTCACGAATATACAGACAATGCTAACCTTATATAATGCGTTTATTAGATCCAAGCTTGAGTATGCTGCATGTATCTGGTCTCCTCAAACTCTCAAATACTCAGACATGATCGAAAAAGTGCAGAAAAAGTTCATCCGAGTAATGTTTTTTAGGTCAACCCAAAATTATCCACATTTGATCTCTTACGGTACCCAGCTTAATTACTTAAATAGTACTTTCGGCTTAGATATAACGAGGTTAGAAACCCGACGGTACATTGCCTCCACAATTTTTGTCTTCAAAATTTTACACAACTTGTTATACTCTTCCGAATTACTTCAAGAAATTAAGCTTAAGGTACCATTTGTTAAGCTAAGGCAAAATAATACTATTTTTGTAGTTAACAACACAACTTCCCCACTTATTAAGATCTTGATCGCTTTAAATAAGTTATCCTCAGTTAATGATATCGACTTTTTTCACGATCCCCTAAATTCAATAATAAATAAAATTAGATCCTAGTCCTAATATTTGTTCAGAGCCCCAGTGCCATGTAATTGGAATTTTTATTCTGTATGGTTTCTGGTTAAATAAATAAATAAATAAATAAATAAATAAATAAATAAAGAAACGTCGTGGAACATCATCCGAGAGTTCTTCAACCGACCAAATGTTCCTACATGCTTGAGCCCGCTACCGCCATCACCGGCCAGGGCGCACCAGATCATCCGCCGGGTGCACATTCCGATAACTGACATGTCAGTTCCCTACCATTACATCAATCCATCAATGGTGCATACTAACGACCCCAGAAGATACGCCGTTGCCGTTCGCCAGCAATACTGCCGAGTAAACAGCGCTCCATGTACATCTGTAAATATGTATGTATATTATATTGTAAATAAATAATTGCAACATCGCAACCAGCGCAAAAATATTAATAAATAAATAATAATGGTCATTTTGTTTTGTTATGGCAACTGTGATTTGGTCAAACAATTTGATAATATATTATAAATGCAAATATTAAAAAAAAGGCCAAAACAAATGTTAACATAAATTTTTGAAATCAGAAAGAAGAGATTATTCAATTTTTTTAAAATATACTGTGTGTTTTATTAAAAATGTGCATCTTTTTACTATGCGATATTCATTGGTTTTTTTACTTTACATTTTCTGACGATTTATGACAAACCCCACAACTTTTGTGTTTAAAGTTTTTTTTTTTTTTCTATCTCTTATAACCGAGGCACGTGGCGCAGTGGTCGCGCTCACCGATGCTATTCGGGAGGTTGTGGGTTCGAATCCCGCTGCCGATTGCTCTGTCTGGGGTTTTGTCAGGGGGTTTTCCTCAGACATACGTAGCTTCGCATAATGCTAGCATTATGTTGAAATCTACGAGGCAAATGCTGGAGCAGTACTCTCCCCCTCAGCACCCTAACTCCGTTCCTTCCGTTCCCATTTACCCATCCTTACAATCCCGTTCTCTGGCTGAAGAGGGCCAGGAAGCCCTGAGCAGCCCGCCTCCGGTATCCCTGTAGTCAGGGGTGCCGGAGGAATGAAACACGTTGGCCTTTTTCCTTATCTCTTATAAGAAATGCGCTACCCTGTACAATTGGTAAAAATTTCCGAGCATTTCCAAATTTCTAGCATTTTCAAAGTGGTGTACCCCGGTTAATACATTTGAAGGTCTAAATTACTAGAAACGACTTTTAGAATAAAAACAATTTGGTAACTCCAAGAAACGGGGAACTTCTCATAGCAGCCACCCAAGATTTCCTGACGGGCGCCTACATTCTAACCAAAAAGGATACGTTTCTCGATTTCGTACACGCGTCCCAACTGGCTGCGACAATTCTAGCAGGGGAGGACGCAAACCTCATCATCAATCTTCCACCTCCCGCC
Organism: Photinus pyralis; assembly: GCF_008802855.1. Lineage (NCBI taxonomy): Eukaryota > Metazoa > Arthropoda > Insecta > Coleoptera > Lampyridae > Photinus > Photinus pyralis. The sequence goes on from NW_022170663.1 coordinate 25,338,705, forward strand.
ATTTTAAAGGTTTTTATCATATTACTCAATTGACGAGCACTAATCCACAGTTAGCCTAGACGTTTATGGACCGGCAAGCAAATTTTTGGCATCATACTGAAGCCCAACAGGGAAAGTACGATAAAAGCGAACCTGGAGGCGAAAGGCAAGGCCTACACGAAGGACAAGGAGCTGTGCGTTAAGGACTCGTACGTGTTGATCCGTAATTCGGAGCTACTCGCCGGCACGCTCGACAAAGGTCACTTAGGTTCGGGCGGAAAAGGTAGCAATATATTTTACGTGATCCTGAGGGACTTCGGGCAGGCGTTTGCGATTAAATCGATGTGGCGGTTGGGTAAATTGGCTTCCTATCTCTTGATGAATAGCGGATTTTCGATTGGTATTGGCGACGTCACGCCCGGGGAGAACTTAATTCGTAAAAAGAACGCCTTACTGGATGGAGGGTAAGATGTGTTGTGTAGCGAACGGTACTCACTTGTGGTTAGGTATTCCAAGTGCGATGAGTACATTAAAGCCATGGCCGAAGGCAAGCTGCCTTGTCAACCGGGATGTAGTGAGGAAGAGACGTTGGAAGCTGTCATTTTAAAAGAACTATCCGTTATTCGTGAACACGCGGGACAGGCTTGCGTATCCGAGTTGCATCCTACAAACAGTCCGTTAATTATGGCATTGTCTGGATCGAAAGGTAACGTTTGACAGATTCAGTTCATTAAAAATTAAAAAGTGAGGACGATGGTTCCTCCGTCACATCCGCTTGTGCGCTGATGACTAATCTTTCATGGCGCCTCGATGTCTATTGAAATTTCTGGAATGTTTGCCACTTGCCAGAGCTGGGCAGAATACTTTCAAAAAGTATTTTAGCTCCAAGATTGGGCTGCTAGTTCAAAAGTTACAGCCCTTTGAATTTTCTTTCGAAATTGGTTTCTAGTCTATAACTTTTGATTGAGAAGTCTGATCGAAAAAGTACGAATTGTTTTGGATTCTACGCACCAAAATTAATAAGAAAAAGTGTTTTCCCGAGAAATTTTGGTGTAGTCGATTTTTGGTAAAAAAGGAAGGTTATACACTGCCTTTTTTTGAGGCCCGCAAAAAAAATTGTCTCAGATCGACCCGGAAAAAAATTTTCTTATAGAATGTGGCCTGTAGAATCCATAATTTCAAACAGTTTGAAGATTGGGCTACTACTTCAAAAGTTACAGCCCTTTGAATTTTCTTTCGAAGTTGGTTTCTAGTCTATAACTTTTGATTGAGAAGTCTGATCGAAAAAGTACGAATTGTTTTGGATTCTACGGACCAAAATTAATAAGAAAAAGTGTTTTTCCGAGAAATTTTGGTGCAGTCGTTTTTTGGGAAAAAGGAAGGTAATACACTGCCTTTTTTTTGCCCCGGAAAAAAAATTGTCTCAGAACGACCCGGAAAAAAAATTTTCTTATAGAACGTGGCCTGTAGAATCCATAATTTCAAACAATTCCAAGATTGGGCTACTAGTTCAAAAGTTACAGCCCTTTGAATTTTTTTTGGAAATTGCTTTCTAGTCTATAGCTCTTGATTGAGAAGTCTCATCGAAAAAGTACGAATTGTTTTGGATTCTACGCACCAAAATTAACAAGAAAAAGTGTTTTCCCGAGAAATTTTAGTGCAGTCGATTTTTGGTAAAAAACTGCTTCCATAAAAGTATTTAATTACAAAGTATTTGAATACTTTAAAGGATTTGAATACTAAAAAGTATTTACAAAATGGAATACTGCCCAGCTCTGCCACTTGCCTAATAAAGGGTTCAATTTTAGGTTCATTTATCAACATTTCCCAGATGATAGCGTGCGTAGGGCAGCAAGCGTTAAACGGCAAACGCGTGCCCAACGGATTTAACGATCGATCTTTGCCGCACTTCGAACACAACTGTAAGTATCGGGGCGTTTCCGTTTGCCACTTTAACCGGCGCCTTACAGCGAAGACCCCTGCGGCGAAGGGCTTTGTCGAGAATAGCTTCTATTCGGGCTTAACGCCGACCGAGTTTTTCTTTCACACCATGGGCGGCAGAGAGGGGCTGGTGGATACCGCCGTTAAAACTGCAGAGACCGGCTACATGCAGCGACGTTTAGTTAAGGTAAATTGGACGCGAGCAAACGGTGGAAATTAATTTTGTACGTTTAGTCACTAGAAGACTTGGTGGTGCATTACGACGGGTCGGTGCGTAACGCCGAAGGCGATATCATTCAGATTTCGTACGGATGTGACGGCTTAGATCCCTCTTGTATGGAAGGTAATTGCTAAGTCTGGCGGTAGTGTGTTTGTGTAAACCGTTTTTGAAATAGGAAAAGATTGTCCGGTGGATTTCGATCGTGTCTTGGCCCACATACGCGCGAAGTGTCCTTATAGGGACGAAATTGCTTTAGATGCTGATCAAATTCGTCGAGCAACAAAGGCGTTTTTAGCAACAAACTCTTTGAACGAGTGCAGTGAAGACTTTAAGAGCGAGTTAAGGTACGTAGATTCTTGTGATGTGAAAACCAATACTGGTACTGTCATGTTGTTTTATTAGAGAAGCATAATTATGTAGAAAGTGTATGCGGTAGCGGGTGCTCCAAAGGAACTCAAGAGTTCGAATTCTTCCTTGTGTGTTTTACTCAATTGGAGCCATGCGCTTCGTCAATTTCAGTCGCCTGTTAGGTTTATAGGCCCGGAATCCATCTGACAGCATTATTCATGCTGACACGGGTGGTAAAACTGAAATGGATGCGTGTCCGCTCATTCCATTGTTTCTTCAGCCATGAGTAGTTGGGTTAAGTGTGTCGTCATGCGACACCGTGGCAGGTTGATGGCGGGACATAAGGAAATTACTTGGGAAAATTTTCGGCAATTCCTGCTTCCCATTTCAACCTAAAGAAAAATTAAAAACACCCTCGGAGAGATAATTAAATTAGATGTCACCAAAAAAGCGTGCCTAACCGATTTTTTAAAAGGATAAAAGTTAAATAAATAAATCTAAAAAGGTAGTAAAAAATTGGTTGGCCATGATTTACCTACAGCATTTGTCACCTAATTCTTTGATTTAACTGTCATCTCTAATAAACACGCCAACTAGAATAATAATTACAGTACAGAAAAAAAGGTCTTTATTGTAAAATCGTTTTGTACTGGGAATAATACACGGCGAAGTTCGTGATTTATTTTCAGTCAAGTTTGATGACAGGTCAATCTTTTACAGTATAATTATTATATCCAAAATATTTAACTATATTATTTATAATAGAATATTGAACTTTGTAAAAGAATCTCAAATATTACCAGAAGATCAGTGTGGTTTTAGAAGAGGAAGGGACTGTCAAGACAATATTTTTATACTTAATGCAATTATTTTTAATAATATTCGTTTAAAAAAGCAAAGGATGTACGTTCTATTTGTAGATTTCAAAAAGGCATTTGATTCAATTCAACACGATCTTTTATGGTAAAACGGGAATAAGTGCTAAACTCATAAGATTAATAAAAGGTTTTTACTCTAAAGCGACATTGCAGATCGAGCAAGAGGGGCGTCAATCAGAGGCAATTAATATCACCAAAGGTGTGCTACAGGGTGATGTTCTAAGTCCCTTACTCTTTTCTTTCTTCACAGCAGACATGGAAGCGTTTTTGAAAAATTAAGGAGTAAGTGGAGCTCCTTTAGATGCCGGAACTGATATAACGCTTTTAATGTACGCTGATGATTTGGTCATATTTGCTAAGTCTGCGCCAAACATGAGAAAAGCATTACGGGCACTAGAAAGTTACCGTTCTGTTAACAGCCTAACTGTTGACGTGGATAAAACAAAAATTATTGTATTTCGGTACACACAAATCAAAAAGTTCATAGAGAGCATTCGCGAAGATTAGGTACCTTAACCTAGAATGGGTAGATAACAATTACATTTTAGACACCCTTGATAAATACACTAACAAAAACTAACGATGATTGGGATAAAGTACTTTTGAGTGTATATTGTAACACTCTGAAACAAAACCCTCTCGCAAACACATCAGACTCCATCATAAGATTGCCGATTCCCTTGAAACATAAAAGAATCTTAATGCAAATTAAAACTCACAATAAAGATATGGTAGTAATGTACAGGGTGGCCAATTAAGAATGCGAGGTATTGTATCTGAGAATCTATCCATCGTAGAGGCTTGCGGTAAAAAAATTTATTACTGAAACGGCCACGAGCAAAACCTGGAAAATATTTTTAAGTTTCTGAAATGGCCGCTAGAGGGCGTAACTGCAATCTGGAAGCTAAAAAAGTGATGTTTCTGTGAATTCCGCTATATTAACCTAGCAAAAAAATGTCCGGTCTTTGAAGTTGACGATAATCTGAACAATTTTTGTTTGACAATTTTTCCTGTATCTCTAAAAATGCAGTGGTGGGGGGTATTCAAAGGTTTCTGTAAAGAACACCCTGTATCTTCGAAATAGCTGAGCCGATTTAAACAAAGTCGGGTTAGTTCAAAAGAGCCTTCACCTACAAATATTATACTATTTGAAGTTTTGTTAGTTTCACATATCACCGCTTGAGCGCTTTTTTCGACATTTCGACAGAAATGGTTAATTTTTTCAAAAAAATTAAATGCATTGGTCCGATTTTTTTTTTCATGAAAAAGTTGTTAAATGATGCCTAAACAAGTTCGCAAAAACAGCATCTCGATATCTAGAGGCATTTCCTTTTTTAAATCGATGCACCTTAGGACCACAAATTATATAATAAAAATAATTCCGGAAAAATTAGCTTAAAAAAAATAAAATTTTGAGAGTACAAAATTATCTTTGGCCTAAATTTTAGGTTAGGAACAAGATATCGAGATGCGGTTTTCGCGAGCTTGTTTAGACATCATTTAGCTACTTTTTTATGAAAAAAAATCAAACCAACGCATTTAATTTTTTTGAGAAAATTAACCATTTTTGTCGGAATGTCTAAAAAAACCCTCAAGCGGCGATATGTGAAACTAACAAAACCTCAAATATTATAATATTTGTAGCCGAAGAATAACTCTTTTCAATTAACCCGAGTTTGTTAAAATCGGCTCAATCGTTTCGAAGATACAGGGTGTTCTTTACGGAAACCTTTGAATACCCCCCACCACTTCATTTTTAGAGATACAGGAAAAATTGTCAAACAAAAATTGTTCAGATTATCGTCAACTTCAAAGACCGGACATTTTTTTGTTAGGTTAATATAGCGAAATTCACAGATTCCAGATTGCAGTTACGCCCCTAGCGGCCGTTGCAGAAACTTAAAAATATTTTCCAGGTTTTTCTTGTGGCCGTTTTAGTAATAAATTTTTTTACCGCAAGCCTCTACGATGGACAGGTTCCCAGATACAGTACCTCGCATTCTTATTTGGCCACCCTGTACGTCAATAAAATCAACTATAAAATAAAACTCACAGATATATGTACTACATGCAACACACATCAATGCGAAACTCTCCAACATTTCTTCTTTGAGTGCCCACTATACCAACCTCTCAGAAAAGAGCTTGTTACTATTTTTCCAGATCGTGTTATATTTACAATATTACAAAATTTAAACAGAAACAATTTTTCTGATGGAGACTATGAAGTTGAGATCATTTCTGTTGAATGAGTGACAGAATATCAATAATTACAAAAGTAAATAAATTAAGAAATTTGCTCTCTTTCGTATGGAGTACCTACAGCCGAAGAATAGATATTGATTTTGCTATACCTTTTTTTTTATGTTGTGCTTTTCTTTTAAATTCGAATGTTATGTTTGATGGTTTTCTTTTTCTTGCTAGTGAAGATTAATTTGTTCATGATATAAATGTCAACGGAACAATAAAGATTATTATTATTATTATTATCCGATGGATATTTTAATTATCTATCCGATAATGTTTTTATTTTTCCTGTAAGTTAAAATGGCGAGCAGGAATTGCCGAAAATGTATTTTCCTCCCTATGTTCCGTTGCCAACCTCCCACACTGTATATTTGTCATAGTGTGTCCAAATAAAGTCATTATTATTATTTATTATTATGATGTGTGATGCGCTGGCGTCGTCGATGGAGGTTGCTGTTGCAAATTTCTTAGAGCGGATTGGGTGGAGAGTTGAAAGTTATTGGTGGGGGCGCGGTTAAATTAGGTGAGTGCAACGTGTTATAATAATAATATTTTTTCACTACTAGCGTCTGATGACATGATTATTAACCTTTTTTCCACTTGTAAAGTAGGCTTTCTCGGCATTTGTTCAAAGTGGTTAATAATTTTTTATTATTAACTAGTAGTCAATAATGAGAACTGTCACGCTGTCACTTTTAGAAAACACAACCCGAAATTTCGCTCAATGAACGTTTAGACAAGTTCTCTAAAACGAATAATTGCCACCATTCGCAATTTCCAGAGAAATTACATACCTAAAATTATCACATTTTGAAAAAATTCGAACGAAATTACTCTTTGAAAAATCTCAATGACAGAACAAAATACGGCCTATTTGACTTGTACTTCCACGTACTTGATTGACGTGTTAAATTAATAAACAAAAATTCTGTCCAACCGTTAACTCTCTTATCAATATAATATGTTAATTTAGAGGATTTCAAGTGCTAGTAGTGAAAAAAATAGTATATATACCACGGTAGAGAAGTCTCTTATTGCCTTCGCACCTTACACCCCTCGGCGCAAGCGCCTCGAGATGTAATCTTGGTGCTCAGGCAATAATACTGGACTTCTCTACCTTGATATATAATGTACTATTAATTGCCCAACAGAACAAAAAATTATCCCAATTACAGGACAATGGTGTGTAATACGTCGTGTTGGTCGGTGGCTATTGTTGAGTAGTTGTGAGAGCGCCTTTCTTTTCCTTTTTTAGATTTTTAGATCTTTGCGATATAACTATAAATTGTGTAAAACGCGCCATTTTCTTTCAGTAAATTCATGGAGGCGATAGCCTGTAAGCTGGAGAGGATCTGCGAAAAGTTCGGAAACGGCGCCGCCGTAAAGGAAATCGAGAGACTCACCTGCAGTCAGCTTGTCACGTTCCTCGAGACCTGCGGCCAAAAATTCGCGAGATCCGTGATCGAACCGGGCACCGCCGTGGGCGCGTTGGCCGCGCAAAGTATCGGCGAACCCGGCACCCAGATGACGCTGAAAACTTTCCATTTTGCCGGCGTCGCCAGTATGAACATTACGCAGGGCGTTCCAAGGTGAGATTATATGCGGTGGATGGGTAGGTATACTGTAAGCTTTTTGCAGAATAAAGGAAATCATTAACGCGTCCAAAAGCATTAGTACTCCTATAATTAGAGCGTCTTTAGTCGACCCACACAATCCTGAATTCGCAAGGCGAGTAAAAGGAAGAGTGGAACGAACAAGGTTAGGCGAGGTATGGGAACCTTCCAGTGTAGATATTTGTTCCACTTTTGGTCTTTGTAGATCACATCGTACATCGATGATGTGTATATGAAAAGTGACTGTTTTCTGATGATAAAAATAGATTGTGAAAGGATTAATCTGCTGCAACTGGAAGTGAATACAGAAACAATTCGTTACAGGTACCTACACTTTTAGTACGATAACTTTTCTCTATTACCCCCATTGCAGTTTGTGCACGTCTCGATTAAAGTTGAAACCAAATGATGTGGAGGTAGTGTCCGATACTGTAATCCTCGTGCGAGCAAATCATTCGAAACATTCGCAGAGACTCAATTTTGCACTGCAAGAGTTGAAACAGGTCATCCCCGACGTTGTAATAAAGGGTCTACCAACTGTTAACAGAGCGGTAATAGCTAGAGAAGACAAACAGGGCGTTTCCCACTACAATCTCTGTGTGGAGGGTGACAATCTGCGAGAGGTAATGGCGACATACGGTGTAGACGGCCACAGGACCATTTCGAATAATATAATCGAAGTGTTCCACACTTTGGGAATAGAAGCGGCGAGGTAAAGTGTGCTTACTTCGGCGTTTGGTGATTTTCATTCTTTAGGCAAACCATTATGCACGAAATCAAAATGGTAATGGAAAATCACGGAATGAGCGTCGATTATCGGCACATAATGCTACTCGCCGCGCAGATGACGCATACGGGCGAGGTTTTGGGGATCACTCGTGACGGATTGGCGAAAATGAAGCAGTCGGTTTTCAACTTGGCCTCGGTAATCCACCTTTCCTAGCTAAATTGCCATCCAAAGTGAAAAAGACATATCTCTTTTAGTACATTTGCATGAATTAGTAGCTAGACCTAGGATTGCATGTGTTTTCGTGTCCTGACCAAAAGCTCTCGGAATTCCAATAATTTGTGAGGGAGATTCACGGAATATTTCTTTCCTGTATGTATACCTGTGTCTGCTGGGGAGTATTGCATAACCCCCAGACCCCTCGGACTTGACCTCCTGAATTGTTAAACTTTCAGCACTCTTGTGATCATTTTCAAAGAAGGCTCTGGAACATTCCCTGTTGCTGTGTTGTTTTCCAAAACATTTAAAAAAAGAGTAAAGATTCCATGGCCTCCTTGAAAAATAACCACAAGAATACTAATGTTCTAAAAATTTGAGGGGATGTGTAACACGAGGCCCAGCCACACACAGGTATATTCCAAGAAAGAAGAGATCTCGGAATTTCAACATAAATTCTTGTGGGAAATTCATGAAATATCTCTTTCCTGGTATCAAATACCATCCAGCCCCACACAGATAAATGAATTAAAGTTTGGGGGCTACAACGAAATACTTTAAACTATTTTAAAAAGGAAAAAGTGGATAAAAACAGCTTCAGATATTCATTCAAATTTTCTCATAAATGAAATGTCTTTTTTGCCTAGGACTTCAGTAAATACAGCAGCTAATAAAATGTTTCAGTTTGAGAAAACCGCCGATCACCTCTTCGATGCAGCGTATTACGGACAAACGGATAAAATAAATGGCGTTTCAGAAAACATCATAATGGGAATGCCCGCCGCTATCGGTACTGGTATATTTAAACTACTACACAAGCCGCTGTACTCCGACGAAAAACCCGCAGCACTGCCCCTACTATTCGAAACGGCATTAGAATCACAAGCTTAACACTTTAATTTAATAGTAAATAGCATTATTGTAATTTTAATACAAATAAATCATTCGAGCGCGTCTTTTCTCTGTTGCACCATCTCTCGCAGGTTATTCTCTGAATCTTTCAAACTCCTCTCGAGGTATGCTTTATTGTTTTCTAAAGTTTTAATCTTCTCCTCTGCCGTTGCCTGTTTCTTTTTGAGATTCTCCTTGATCTCGCTTAACGGCGACAGCATAAACATACGACCTATACTGTCGTAGGTATTTGTGCTGGAATTCAAATTCGAAATCTCTCTAAAACAGCAAACTGTTAAGATTGACAAAATTGGAATACACTCGAGACCTTTCCGTAAGTGCGGCGTGCTGTTTGTTCCGCTTTAAATTCTCGATTTGAATGTCGGACAGTTTTAATTGTTGGGCGGTTTCGATGGCCTTCTGTTGCAGCTCTGTAAAGGCCTAAGGTTAATGTAAGCGTTTTGTACGTTTTTATCTTGGTTTACGTACCTTTTTGAGCTCTAAATCGACTTTTGCCATTATGTTTTCTTTGAAGCAGAAATACCTTAAAAGGTTAGGGGACCTTGAAAAGAAAATTGGTACCAATTACAATAAAAAAGACCCTGTGATCAGGTATACCAACTATGTGCCTAATATATTTAAAATTAATGGCGGAACAACCCCCTTAACCATTTTTTTTACAATATCGTCTCCACTCCCCAAGGTGAATCGTCTCTTTCCACAATTTTCCAAGAAAAATGATCTCCACAGCACCCCCTACTCTTTGGTAACCCGGGGGTTCTGTGTGCTAC
>NW_022170663.1:25348655-25375160 GCF_008802855.1 Photinus pyralis
TTTTGAGGGACAAAATGAATCTTCGGTATTTAACAGGACAGAATCTGGAGAGTGGATGCAAATCGACAGGTCATGTTTGAACTATAGTTTCATTATTTCTGACGATTAACCGAATCTGTTGTGATCTCGAAATGGTTTGGATCGAGATACACATTTCTCTCATGTTGGAGGCTATAAATCTGAATTTAAAGTGGGTGCATACGTGCGTACTGCCATCTTCTTTACCAACCTCGTTATCTCGTGTGTTCTTTTTAGGAGTTTTCAATTAGGAGTTTGAACCTATGTAAGTTTCAAACGTTGCCGTATTAGTAGGTGTAGTCCAGCCGACTGGGTGGAAAAAGTGAGGTCAGGTGGAAAAAGGTCGCAAGTTAATGGAACTTTGGGATGTTGCTCAGGGGCGGGTATTTAACATGTTTTCAAGTTTTAGACTTTTAGACCTCGAGGACCCTGTGCGAAAAGAGAGGGGGCGGGTGGAAGCTGCGAAATTGCCGACCTTCGTCAATACCTTTTTCCTCAATAACGGTGTTCCTTCATATACGGCAAACGTATTTCTATACTTTTTTGAAAAAAAAATTTTGACTCAACATGTTTGTATGCCTATTCGTTACCGTAATATGGCGCTATGCAAAATTCTGATGAATGATGATATTCTGATTGCGGTTCCTGGTTACAATCACCAACTTTGAACCCTTTCACCCCATTTCCGTTCCTCCCTTTTGAAAAAATGGTGTTGTTTCGAAGCAAAATAAGCTGGTATGACTAAGAAGAAGAAATGAAGCAGAAGTGAAATATGTGTGAAAAAAAGAGACGAGAAGGGGGTGTGAGAACATCGCAAACCAGGCAAGTGTAAGCGCAATATCATAGGGTTTAAGGGAATCGTGAGGGAAGTAGACATGAATAAAAGAGACAAGGAGACTTAAAAACGTGGTCAGATAGAGTTAGGAATGAAAAGTGTTAATTGTAAGGGAAAAAAGAAAGCTGAATACCACAGCAGAAAGGAAAGTTGGATCGGGCATGTATTAAAGAACGACTGTTTATTGAGGGAGGTGTTGGAGGAGTATTACGAGCTTTTAATAATCTTTAAAAATATATTGAGTGGTTAATATCCTTTACTAGCTTTAAGGATCTCTAAGTCTTTAAGAGCGTTTAAGGGTCGGCAGCAGTTTCTAAGCGCTTCCAAAAGCCTCCTGGTAGGTCTTTAAAAACCTTTGAAGCTTTGAAAAGCCTTCAAAAGACCACAAAGATTTACTGAGGCGTTGAGAAGAGTTAATTGTAATCTACAGCCTTGGAAGGTCTTTAAGGCCACTATGACTCTCTAATCCGACTTAAAAGTAATTTAAGAGACTTGTCTTGAAAACGTTTTGGAGCATTTATGTATCATCAACAGTTTTTAATATCTTTTAGAGTTCATGAGATTCTCTCGTCCTTATCTAGGGATTCTTAAGGGTCTTTAATGATGTTAAAAACAATTTAAGAACCTTTAGGTCTTTAAGAAACCCTGAAAGTTTTTAACAGCCTTCAAAAAGCTTATATAAACATGTTTAGCCTTTAACAGCTTTTCAGAAGAGCCTCTAAAAGCTTTCAGAAAGTATTCCTAAAGATATCCACGACCACGAAGAGTTTCCGAAATTATTAAGAATCTTCTAAATGCTGTATAAATGCTTTATACGAGCTTTTTACATTCAAGAGCTTTAAGACATTTATGACATGAGATACTCCAAGGTGCTTTCCTTAAAAGTCTTTGGAGTCTTTCAGAGCCTAAAATAGTTTCTGAGAACTTCCAAGAATATCCCACAAGCTTGCATTCTTGGCTTTTCTGTATTAGCCGAGATTTTAAGAGCACTAAGGGGTCTTTAAGTAGTGTTCAAAAATACTAAGAAGGTCAAACCTTAATTTGCGACTTTAAGAGTCTCCTAAAATTGATTTCAAGAAGCTTAAAGAACCTTTTGACTTGCTTGAGCCCTACAAACTTCCAAAGTCTTCAACAGCCTTCAAAGTACTTAGGTTTTCTATTTATCCATGTAGGGACAGGAAATTGTGGGTGCCCCGTGGCGTGAGAGGCAGTTGGGCAGCGGTGAGTCGGCTACAATCCTGACGCAGGAGTTTTGGGGGCAGGAGGTGGTTGTGCAGAGGTATGCATGGTAGTAAAAGGGGAATACTCTTCAGCTTTGGAATCTTGTTGAGATGGGGACTTGGGTTTTTCGTCTACTCGGCCACTAGGAATGGTAAAGATCCTGGTGCAGGAGTTTTAGGTACCCTCAGTAGGTTCTCCAAATCGTGTCGCTTCTCGGAAAACATAGCATCGTTTCGGGTTGTTTCTGCCCACGTTTTGTTTGTGCCCTAGGTGCAACTTTTTGCTTGCAGCGTCAGAGTTGGATTCCTTCCAAGACGCTGTACGCCATTTTTCTTTGTTCAATTAATCACGGTTCGCTACTCTAACAAGGACACATGGATGTGGGTGAGCATTTTTTATTAGTTTGATAGAAAGTTGCGTTGGGCGGAGGGTTTCTTCCCGTTTGGAGTCTGAAGTGCATTTTTGGGGTTGGAAGTTTTACAAATACAAAGGTGCTCTAAGGATTTCTTAAATTGTTTTGATTCTGCTCCCTGGGAGAGACCTATACGGTCCTCATGTTACAAATGCGTTTGAAAGCTTGAGGCGCCAGTGAGTCGAGGCATAACGCGTGGTTGATTCGGATTACAGAGGAATTTAGTCTATTTTGCAGTCGTAGTTATCGCGGTCTGGTACAACTCGCCACGGACAACTATTTAATTAGGCCCAGTTGTACAAACGCCTATTAAACCTCGCTTGGTATTAACCAGTGGATTAAGGTATAAGATTGGTTGAAATATGACGTGTTTCCAAATATTTTAATCCATTGCATTATTGTGCGAGATCTGCTAATGGGAAATCGTTCTACGTCCACCAGTCTCTTTATTGGTGTCAAGAAATCTGATTGGGTGTGAAAAAAAAGTAGTGGGAGGTTCTTTGTTTCATGGGAACCGTCAGGCAATCTGCATTTAACCCCGAGAGTATTCGCGTCGAGAACCGTCAGAGTGTTTGCGTTGAGCTACCCGCGCAGCTAACTCGGTCACCTATAATTTGGCGCGTTTCAGTTATGTTAGAGAATTTGCGTTGCGCCGTGAGCGAAGTCGCGTCAGCCACCTGTGAATTACGATAGGGTGGATTTCATATTGTGTTAAGAAATTATCGTCGAGCCACCAGCGCAGTTAAATCGACCACCTGTAATTTATCGCAGGTTGTTTTATATGCTGGTGGAATAACTCCAATAATCGAGAATGCGTATTAGTTTAAGAATAATTTACATTATTTGTCGCCCGTCTGAAGCCTTTTAAATGGTTTAGAGTGTTTAAGAGGAGTCCCTAAGAGTTTTTTAGAATCTACAATAGCTTTATAGCTGGTATTAGAGGTTTTTGTTTTTATTAGTCGTCAATAACTCAGCCTTTAAGAGATTTATTGAGCCTTAGAACAATTATAAAATATTATTAAGATTTTAATTATCATTAAAAAAATTTAGGATAACTTTCAGTCGGCATGAGTTTCCTTCACGAGTATGTGAGTCCCTAGAGTTTTTAGAATCTACAATAGCTTTATAGCTGGTATTAGAGGTTTTCGTTTTTATTAGTCTTCAATAACTCAGCCCTTAGGAGATTTATTGAGCCTTAGAACAATTATAAAATATTATTAAGATTTTAATAATCATTAAAAAAATTTAGGATTACTTTCAGTCATCATGAGTCTTTAAGGCCTTTATGACCTTTTTCGATGTTTTAATCACGCAAATTTGTCAGATCTTTTGGGTCTGTTGCTTTTGAGATGTTTGGAAAAATGGTTCTGTGAAATTTCGTTCTTAAAATCTTCACCTATGTACAAAAGGCACCGAAATGAATAAACGACCGGCTACCTTTGTGAAACTTTTGAGAATAAAAAAAATGTGCAAAAACAGATTTCTTTTGTTATTAAACTACGTTTTAACATTGGAAAGGTTTATTTTTTCATATATGTAGCTCAGCGGTAGAGCGTTGGGCTATATATAGCCGAAGGTCGGGTGTTCGAACCTGGGTTGAGGTAAGAATTTTTCATCTTTGACAGAGATGGGAATCAGTTTCGAGCATTCTGCCGGCTACTTCGAATTAGGTTTTTCTGGAGTTTTCCTAATTCGTAAGGTAAATAGCGGAGTAGTAGAGAACAACTTAAGACCTTCTTTCGGGTCACTCTGTACTTAGGCACATGTCTGTTGAGGGTCCAGAACAAGAGAGGGATAATAATTTCGTTCAAGTCCAAAAGACAAAGGAGTCACATCAAGTTGTAGTGTACTCGTCCGTGATCGGTAGGTTTGGGAAAAGTCGCAGATACTGTCGATACGGTACTTAATAGTACTCTATTGTTTTGTTAAATTCCAATCTAAAATTCTAGCACATCTCCTTTGATAGTATTTGGAGCATCTTACACTTATTATTTAGTAGGGTGTATGGTGTTATACGATTATCATTTCCAATGTCTTGGATGGTTGCATGGATTACGAATACTGTGCATTTTTTATTATACAGGGTATATATCTCCTACCTCAGAAAATCTGATACGCATAGTATAGCGCACCGATAATGAAAAAAAAACAGTGCGTAGGAACTACACGCACGACAGCAGTGAAACTTCCCTAGTTTGAAATGTACACGAATCTCATATAAATGTAGGTCAATATTACGCATCCACATTTACTCGCAATGGCGGCGCATTCCCTGAGAAATATTCCCCTCCCGGCGTTTCATGTGTTGCCTCGGCCGTGCTCCGACTTCCACCGTGCGGGTATGAGAAGTGGGGGAACCTGTTCTCTCATTCCCCTCCTTGAAAAAAACAGACGGAGCGCAATGTGATAGGAGGAAGGTATGGTGGTTGCCTATACTGCAGGGTTTCCCTATTTGGCGAGCATTACTTTTGTTCGTTACCGTACAGAAAATTGAGAGAGGTACAATGCACTAATACGAACACCTTTTCCAAATAAAACAAAGGTCCCAAAGACAGAGACATGGTTTTTAAACAAAAAATTTTGAACAATTGATTTATTTTAAACAAGATTCTTGATGTAAATGGTATTATGTTTATCGCCAAACCATATTGTACTGGTAACACGTACCTTCGTTTCCATTTGGTACTTGTAAACTTGTCTTGACCTACATACCATACAACACCGCACCACTTAATATAACTAAAAGGACTTTTTTTTTTAATCGATAGCAAGAAATACAACAAATTCCTCACAACATTAACTATACTATTTTTGAATAAACAGAACTACCAAATAACTTCACAGGCTGTAGGAGACCTTCTTGACGGCAAAATTCACACTTCAAAGCACAGATATTAAATATGCCCAAAAAACCGTACAGTTCGAGAATTTAAAAAAAATAAAAAATTACAGAAAATTTGCAGAATTATTCAAAACTGTTTTACCTTCAAGTCATATTCGTTTATAAGTACCTTTTATCAAACTTTTATGCATTTTTCATGACCATGCGGCTTTTGACCAAGCTCATTATTATGCAACAATTTCATTGAGAAAAACTGCAATCGTTTATTATTGTGTAGCCAGTTGTCTAACTCGCTTGGGTTGTGAGGCACACCTATCCATAACATTCATGCATTTTTATACAAGATACGTGCTCTTAAGAGGTAAGAAAATAGAGAATAGAATTTGGGTCAATAAAAATTTTTGAAATGAATTATTTTTAACATTCTAAGAATGAACAACGTTCCATTTTGACAACGGTATGATTGGGCGCTATAATCATCATACAGCCTTGTCCACTTGTAACTAAATTAAAAAAGTATTAATCATCCAGGTTGTCGTATCGAATTAGAACCTCCTAAACGAATCTGTCAAAAACATTTCGTGCCCTCGAAACATCTTTCCGTGATTCATAGCCGAAAACATCATTGTTCGACACGCGGCTACAATTGAGGATGGCAAGGGTTACCGCCCCTATCATACATATTCAAATTAAGCATTTCAGATTCTAAAAGGATATACGCAACAGGTCGGACAACAAAGATAAGTTACGCGAATTACATATTCACAACCATAACCGCAACGAAGCCTTGAAAAAAAATCACAAAAACGAGCAGGTAAAATTTACTTCCGCAGGAATACGAACTGACACTGACACGGCTCAAGATCGGGAATTAATTTCACTTTGCAGTCCACAACGTTATTTATTGAAAGAGTAAATAGAAAGCAATAGGTAGCCATGAACTGCACTAAGGTAATACATCAAGACAAAGGGCAATCGATGTGGTAGGTCCCCAAGCATTGGGTGGCATACGAAAAAGGCAGGCCCACCAAAATGTTTCCTTACGAAACGAGCTGCACTTGTAAAAGTATCATTCAAATCTTATGCAAATTCGGACAGAAAATATAAAACAAACACTTAATCGAGTGTAGAAGACGCGTGTGGATCATCGAGGCAATAAAAACCCACCTCCCGCTTTATACCTTGTAAAAGACGGGGCAAAAGCCTGAGAAACTACAGATTAGGTATATACCAGACACGTACCTGCATGGGGTGTCTCACTACGCCATACATCACCTCAACAAAAAAATACCGACTGCATATAAATATCGACATTTATTATGCGCTGAATCGCCAATGCTTACCTTACTTTATGTAAGAAGCGTCACTTACCCTTTTATCATCAATCACGGTAATTATATACTTATAATTAACAAAAATGATGTATACAAAAGCCTTAGTATAAATTAAAATGAAAGTAATTGGAAAAGTAACAGGTATTTGAAAGAAGTTTCCCTTTCTTGAAACGATAATACATACATCGGAACGATTTGGTGTCGCGGCAACCCTCAGCGTTTAGTGACTTTTCTCATGTTTTTTTCCAGCACAAAATCGCGAAGGAAAAAATATCAAAGGGAACTAGAACGAAAGCAAACTTGTTTTGCAAGTATTCACATAGGGCGTGGTACTTTTGAAAGACAAGGGTGATATAGCTGGTTTTTGAGATTAGTACCCCGTTCTCGTGGAAATTTCGAGAAGTTTCTTTCGGACTACACCTTAAACGTCTTCAAAGAAACCTACGCAGTTTCCGATACTCCGTTCCCGAGGGAATTTCGAGAAGTTTCTTTCGGACATTTTAAACGCCTTCAAAGAAACCTACGCTCTAAACGTCCGTATGGATTACCCAACAAATCTTCAGAATTCTTGCCATTTTGTGCATTGGTGGTCACATACGAATTGGGAACTATACACGATCGCTGATAATGTAAGAACCATATTTTAGGGTAGCCCTTAATATCGAAAAAGTAAAATGTCAACGCAACCCCTATTTGATAAATGTGGCAAGCTGACTGGTCAAGTATGCGCGATTCTGCACATATGAGTGCAAGGGTCTTAAGGGATCGTGTTAAAGGCAGTTAAGTTGCGTACGCGCTCTGGTCACGATCGTATAAGGGATGCTAAGTAGAGCATCGGACATATTAGTGAGTTGGTGGTGAGTGTCTCCCACGTGTAGGTGGTGAGTGTATTGTGCAGGCCATCGTGCTGGTCGTGCATTGTTGTTGGGCTATGGTAAAACCCCTGGCAGATATCCGGATATATACCTAGGCTTTTAGAGTGCGTGCATGTGCCTATGACCGGGTACCGCGGGTAGCTCCCGTTGATTATACCGCTGAGTGATCTACTCGCTCGAGTAGATCATGGTGTCGACCCAATACGAAACATAAAGGCTTCATTGTTAACACAAACAGTTCGGGGGTGAGCTCGACCTGGATGTCGTTCCCAGGTAGGGCAATGAGTGACATAGATCGACGTTACTGATCTATTGGCCGAGGGTCCTAGTCAGAGGGCCAAGGCGGGATGTGTATCCTAAATAATACACGTGCGCGCGGCGTAACCCTTTCCCAAATAGGTATGAGCTCCATTTTACCCCTTCAGGAAGCCATCTCCAACGACGCATTCAACCCCAATCGCTAACCGGAGTGTTCGGAGATCCAGGAGAGCTTAGTGCCAGTTGGGGGCTAACGCCCCCCGGTGAGTTACCTACTTAATTGGTGAGGATCGCGGTTAAGCAGTCGCGATATTTGTTTATGCATGACCCTTGAGCGCGGGAGACGACCAGTCAGACTGAATGCTGCCATGCCAACCCCTTACGCGTAGATTACAGAAGGACGTTTCTAATGAAAGGTGAGTTTACAGTAGATTTGTCGCATCTTAATAATGAGTTCTGACCAACAATTAGCTCCCATTTAATTAGCGATTTCCCTTGTTGTTATATAAAAATACCCCCCATTACAACTAGTCAGGAATAATTTTAATTATACAGGGATGGTCATAAAGTCGTGGCACACCAAAATAACTTTTTTTAATGTAACATCCTGTACATTATTCGATAGTTCAATTTTCATTTAACCTAATCTCTAGCTTCAATTATAATAACCAAATTACCAATACAATCCCATTGGATCTGGGACCGAGTAAACTTTTTAATAGGAGTAGGCAACTAATAATCTTTAGAAGAGGGTTTCTTTAAAATTTTCAATCGTGGTGATGTAACATATGAGACACTAGAAAATACCAACAAACAAGAAAAACTATGTACGTGAACGAACTCAATTGTTACTTCTTCCAATAAGGTACGAAGCTCTCCAAGACGGTAAAAGAATCTATAAATCACTNGTGTGATAGTGATCACTCCGTAATCGAAAAAAAAAGAAAGAAATATGGAGCACCAATTGAACACCCCCGCGATTGGATGCAATTAGTACGTCTATGTGGAAAAACTCGTCCATTTCAAGTCACTGAAATGGTGAGGGAGGATTTCCGAGAATTTTCGGCCTTATTTAAATCATCTTTTCAACTAAGAAAAAAAAATGAAGAAGGAGATAAGATAAATTGGAGAGACATTAGATGGTTGCGCTACACAAAAGACATCGGAATTATTATTCTCTACAAAACGACGTTGGACCCTGATGCTCCATTCAAGAAAATAAATTATAGGCGTAAAGGGCGTTCGTCTAGTAAAAATTTACGTGCGCCGTTATGCTACAACGCAGATACTCCAATCAGTGTAGAAAAAAAGGAAAATTTATTAGAGTTGCTTCCCTACATTGACAAGGTTTTTCACGACTTTTATAAAAATTTGCCGTCTAAACAAGATATAGTCAATGTATTACCTGACATACAAGTTGAAGAAGAAAGCGACGAGGAAGAAGAGTTAACAGTTTAAATATGAACATTTGTTAAAGTGAAAAGGGATATATGTTTTGTTTTTCAGTTTTTGTAATGTGTCAAAAGATATAAGTTTAGTTCAGATTGTGTATTTTTCATTATTTTAGTAATAAAGATTTATAATCTAAAAAACACTTATTCTATTTGACAAAATTTGAATTTACCTTAAAAATTAATTAGGCAGGTGATTTGTGAAAGTTAATGTAATCTATATTGCTCATTTACTCGGTTTCTCATTTAATGACTTATGTCCCTTTACACGCGCACCATCGAAATGATAATAATATAGATACAATAAGTAAAGTGGTTCGTTGTATGTTCAACTGCTCAGAACGTTTGTGAGATGGCGCTGGAAACCTTGCAAAACTGGCTTATTCGAGTGCCAGTTACAAAATCATTCATACAAAAAATATAATGTGCGGTTGAAGAAATTGAAAGCTTTCGCGTGGCATGTACTGTTTAATGGAAAAAATCCTTAAACTATCGCTTCAAACGCCAAAGTGAGTATTGAAAAACAGTTTGATGATTTTCTATTTAAATACACAGGAAACTTTGTAAATTGCAGATCACTTTCATGGTCCGACTAAAATCGGCAGTCGGAATTTTGTTTTAGAATTTTCAAAAAATAATTGCAGATTCGAGAACCTTCTTGATACGTCTTATGGTTCTCAAAAAAATTAAATTTTTTAAATGGTTTTAAGAGCCGCTTCCAAAGAAACACTTACGATCCTCGGTTTATTTGAAAAACGAAATTTTTTGGCACGTTCATTTGCAATATTTTAATACTTTTGCCGGAGTACTTGGGTACTTTTTGGAATCGTCAAATTTTTGTATAATGCAATTTTTTCGGACTTATTCTAACCTGAATAATAAATTTGTGGATTCTAGTGCATGATAAAAATTGTACATCTTTTTTTTCGTCAAAGGCACAATTCCCAATAATAATGTGTGATTACTGCAATGATTAAAATATTTTGTCAAGGTTTTTTTATACAAGTCATCATTATTTTGCAATTTACATATGGGAAGGGTATAATCTAAAAAGCGTATAAAATTCGCCATGCGTGGATAAGCATTGATGAGCGCATAGTAGGTAGTGTTTTTTAATCTCCTACCTCAAGGTAACAAACAATAAACATTTGTTTCCAACGAATTACAATAACTAAACAAATCGAATTGATTTTAAACTGGTAATGATGTAATTTACCTGGGCACAGCTGATGAACTCACCTGCAACAAAAAACAAAAATTAGTATTGGCACTTCGCATAATACAATAACATTTTTGAAAGGGAGAAAAAACTCGATGGCATTAGAAAGTGTTTTTCTGTTCCGATTAATTAATAACTGTCCCAATGGCCCGATAAATATTGAATAGACGCGAATTAAGACTAATGAAGTGCCTCCATTAGCAGAATGACAGAATGACTTGCCATTGTCGTCCCGCAAAAATTGAATTCGGCAAGAATATCGTTTAATTATCGAGAAAATGGTAACAACGGCGAAAGTTATTCGGGAACGGTTTCAATGGCGTGGGAACGGACCAGTGTTTTCGAATGCGTTCGGGTTCGGGATGCACTAAATACAGAAAATTGCTACAAATTGACAGGTGAGCTCGTGAGATAACACCTCTCACGATATTGTTCGAAAACATTGCCTTAAATCACGAACGGGGGTAGTTACGCAACGACCCGCCGAAAAGTGCAATTTCGCACGAAATCTAAATGGTGAACGTGAGGAAATATTAAAAACAAAATCAATTTCCCGTCGTTTGACAATAGCGACACTGAGTCAGTAACATCGTAAAGGAACTCAACCGAACGCACACAGATTGATGGTATTGATATTAGAAAAGTTATGACCTTGTTTATCAAACCATATTATTGTAAAGCCGAACGTTTATGGCTTCAATTATAAAAACGTTATCCTAAGCTTTCGCAACTGAACATTTAATCGATGCAGTTGTAAATAAAAGGGACCCTAACGGCGATTAATTTTGCTATTGCTTTCCGCGAAATGAACAAGGTATGAATTTGAAAATCAAATTTTGTTGAAAAGAAAATAAAGAAAAAGAACAAAAAAAGAGAAGCTAGAAGAAAATTGAACAAAAAGAAAACAAAGCCCAGAAGAAAAAGAAAAAAAAACAATTAAAATAAGAATAACAAATACCTAAAAAAAATTAGAAAGTAAAATAAAAATAGCAACGGATGATATTAGTGTGTAGAACAGTGTATAAGTAAATGAAGAAAGTTACTATAAAGATCATTATAATGGAAGACAGAAATCAAGGAAAAAGAAATTACTGAGATACTTTTATACAGAAACATACTGCATATTGAAAGCGTTACACAGCAAAACACAAAAAGGACTTTATACAAACCAACGTTAGAAAATTGAGGAAGTAACAATAGAACATACACTTGTATTGGAACCAAGAAAGGTTGTTAGACGAAGTAATAGATTAACAGAAAAAAATACAGAAACACAACACAATAAGACATGGGAGCGATTGAAGGAAGTTACGTTAAGGGAAATTGTTGAAACGGAAGAAAGATATAACCATAAAGAAGACATTTCTAAAATGAAGCAGGAAAACATTAAAGAAGTATAAAAGAGGACTATATGGGAGGAGAAAACGAAAATTTTATATTTGTACAATTGGACTGTGTGGCGTTGTCTCCATAAATGACCGAAAATAATAAAGCGATGGATGGAATGTACAGAAAAAAAAAGAACAAAAGAAGCGGAAACAAAATTTGGACATAGTATGGATTATGTATACGCAATGGAAAGTAACCATCGAGAAAGGGAAAATTATTGCAATTGGGGAAGGAGGGCGAAACACGAAGAAATGGAGCTTAAAGGAATGCAACGTAAATAATGAGGTAAAAAAACTCACACAGAAACAAAGAAAAGGAAAAAATTTAAACGATACATGAGGTACCAAACAGAATGCGGATGAACCAGCGCAACCAAAGACATGAAGCATTAGTAAAGACAATAAAAAATCATAATCATATTGTTATGTAAACAACGTCATGTAAACGTTTCGGTTTAAATGACAAAAATAACGACGAATAAATACAGTTGGTCCGTTTTATTTGAATTTGGGTCTCAGTGTTATTTTTTCTTTTAGTTTTGTTTGTATTTGCATCATTTTTGTTTCAGTTGTATCGCTTGTATAAATTGTTTATTATGCTGTATTTAATTGTGAAACGTTAAATTACGTGTTAAAGTGTAGGGAAATCTTATTGTTTGCGATAAGAGGTTTGATTGTCGGACGTAAGGTAATTAACGCATGTATTCTGATGCTGAGATGCGCGTTGTGCGCATACGTTTGGCGTAAGTGGGGACGCATTCACTTGCAGCCGTAGTTATCTACTTTGATTGCAATTGGCGCATTATTTGTAAATACCGGAGGAAGGAGATTATTCAATGATGAAAATGGTGCAAACCATTCACGCCCAGATTATTAGGATTATTAAAAAAGAAAGAAACTGTAAGTAATTTTAAGATTTTCTTATTTTTAATTATCGACCGACTGCGTGCGGGTTACTATGTCCAAACAAACTTTGTAAGCTTCTCTTTCTTTCACGAATTTTGTGTTAATTCTCATTTAATGTGTTTCGGAATAAATTAATTGTGTTTATTCGAACCCATTGTGCGACGCGAATAGAATTTTTATATCGGATTTTTCATTTCGTATCCAAGATTTATTTTCGACATTTACGTAGTAAATTATTTGGAATTTTCGGAAGT
The DNA here is from genome assembly GCF_008802855.1 of Photinus pyralis. NCBI lineage: Eukaryota > Metazoa > Arthropoda > Insecta > Coleoptera > Lampyridae > Photinus > Photinus pyralis. The sequence goes on from NW_022170663.1 coordinate 25,361,669, forward strand.
TGACCGAGGCTTTTGGGTCTCCCAAATTATTAATTTTGGTCAATATTGGGACTTCTCTATGTAGCAGATGCGAGTATTTAAGGTTTCAATTTTGATTTGTTTGAGCTAGCCGGATAGGTGTTTTGTGGGGGGTGTAGTTGACCGCACGCCATTGCACACAGCCCAACGTGGAGCCATACCACTATATAATGCTAGAGAGTTAAGAGTAAAAACTGGAAATTTGCGAAAGGAAGAAAAGAAATGCAAGGAAAAGAGGAATTCGGAATGAAAAGATATGGAAAAATAAAGGCAGAAAAACAAAAAGTATTGGATTGAGGGATTCGACGTAAATAGAGAAGTAAAAGGCAAGTATAACGAATAAAAATTGAAGAATATGACGACGTACAAAACGCTGAAAGGGGCGGGTTTAACATAAAAACAAGAAGAATTCTTTATACGGAATACCGTAGAAGAAAGGAAGAAAACGGAAACCGAAATGTAAGAAGTACGAGTCGAATAATTTAAACAAACTATCCGTAGTTTTACTTCATGATACCATTAAGGTCAATCACCCTACTATACACGAAGATAAGAACACTAAGAAGGAAACTTGTTGCAAATGGGGTAAAAGAAGGGCACAGAAAAATAAAAAATATTGCCGATTAAAGGAGACGACGTAAATTGGGAAGTAAGAGAAAACGAAAACACGAAGAAATGGAAGAATGTGATGACAATTAAAGAACAAAAAAAGAACATTGTACTTGCGAAGAATTTTAAGGTTTAGGCGAGGTACAAACCGGACAAACCTTTTCTTATCGATTGGAAATTCCGCTTAAGGAACCTAGGTATCTTATTGTAATCCGCTTTTAGTTTAGTTAGTTTAGATGTAAGTTAAAGGCTTATTACCTTGGTTCTTTATTTTCGCCGTTATAGGTTCCTTATACGATACTTCTTTTTCTTGTTACTAGAGTGCACGCTTTGTACCTTTGTGCACTTAATTTAACCCTTCTTAAGTTTAGTATTGCACGCAGTGTGAAGTTTCTGCCGTCGAATTGATTGGATGCAAATGTCTTTTCTCCATTAAAACCACTCTGGTTTTACTTAGGGCAACAAGACCATTAGCAGTCCTAAGCAGTACGATGACTTCCGCGGCCGATTTCCCCAACAGGAAAGAAAATTTCACAGCTGCGCGTTGCTCTCGACAATCTGCCATGACGTTTTGGTCAAAATGGAAAAAGTTTCAAAATTCTCACAAGCATGATACCAGTACGCACATTGATTCAGGAAGTGAAACTCTAACGCAAGAGAAAGTTGCAAAGGGAACGAAGAAATTGAAGAATGTGATGTAATGACAATGAAAGAAAAATAGTACCTAACTTGGAATCGAGAAGAATTTTAAGGGTTGTATGACCTTTTTCTTCATTAATTCTTCGTGTAAAATCCTTCTGGAATTTACATTTCTTTTGTATACTGACCCACATTCGTTCCTTTTCCAAGGTACAGATTCATTATTTTTTCTCTATTAGTTGAAGAAAAATTCTTTTTATGTTACCACTCGTGCTACCATTCCTTGCTTTGTGCAATTTTCGCTTATTTGCTATAGTTTCAGTTTCATTTATAAACACTAATTTATTCATGCTTCTTTCTTTCATTCTTTCGAAAACTTCTGCGCTTTTCTGACTTCTTCCATTATGATCCACAATCCCTACCCTTCTTTCCTATGTAATTGATGATCCCAAGTGCATTTCGTACTATTCTTCCTCTGCATGTTTTTATCACCCCCCCCCCCCCCTTTTGCATTTTCACCATCTGCTTTTGTTTCTTTCCGATGTCAAACTTCTTTTGGTATTGCTATGGTACCACGTTGGACACCAAATAAATAATGCTGTGTGCAATAGTATGCGGTCAACTACACCACCCACAAAACACCTGTCCAACTAGCTCAAAATAAATTGAATCTTAGAATTTTTATAATTTCTCCTCGTACACTTCCGGCATCTGCTACAAAGAATGGTCCCAATATTGACATAATATACAATTTGGGATAAAAGATGTAAGTAAGATTCCGGTCACAAAACATATTTGATACCAATGCCGAGCGAGCCGGTAGAGATCGGCATAATTCAACGGCTTGCCCAAATTTCTGAAGCGTAATATGGTTCCGGTCACAGAACACAGATTTTATACCAATCCCAAGCGAGTCGAAAGCGAGATCGGCATAAATCAACCGTTCGTTCGAAATTCTGGCGCGTTATACGGTTCCGGTCACAAAATACAGATTTCATACCAATGCCGAGCGAGATCGGCATAAATCAATCGCTCGCCCAAAATTGTGGAGCGTGCTATACGGTTCCGGTCACAAAACACAGAATCGACACCAATGCCGAGCGAGCTGAAGTCGAGATCGGCATAATTCAACCGCTTCCCCAAAATTCTGAAGCGTAATACGGTTCTGGTCACAGAATACAGATTTTATACCAATCCCGAGCGAGTCGAAAGCGAGATCGGCGTAAATCAATCGCTCGCCCAAAATTGTGGAGCGTGCTATACGGTTCCGGTCGCAAAACACAGAATCGACACCAATGCGGAGCGAGCCGAATGCGAAATCGGCCCAAATCAACCGCTCGCCTGAAATTCTTGAGTGTGTTAGGTATATGGTGCCAGCAGGGGTGCCAGTCACAAAACACAAGAGTCCATATACCATGGTGAGCGAGCCGATCTCCCAAAATTCTGGTCCGGTATACTGTTTCCATTACAAAATGCTAAAGGCATACCAATGCCGAGTTTGCCTGTCTCACATCGAAAACGAAGCGCCAATGACCAATTTTGTGCTAAGCACTTTTGAATATTTTGAGTTTTTAATTCTAGCTTGGACGTTCGAGAGTCGAGTCGGGGATACCCTTCCCTAAGAAAAAGAAAATTATCGTTAGCAGAACGATAAAAATTGTGAAAATATAAAAAGAGTAGCAAAATCTCCCTTGAACACCAATTTCTTCGCGAAAATGGTAAAATGATCCTGTTTTAGTTAGGAAATAGTCCCAATTTTCAATTTGAAGTTCTATTCTTAGTAAACAATAAAAATCGTTCTAGTTACGATCGAAAGACAATCTATCATGTAGCATGCCCCCGGATAAAGGTCATCAAACAAAATTATAATTCGTTTATGTATTTAAGCATAACTCGATGGGATTAATCAAATAAATTTACTAATAATAGCATCTCGATCCTAATGACTAATGCACAAGTGGCACTCTGATCTTTATAAATAAAAACGCATCAACGCTTTGTAAGTTACAATACAATTTTAGAAATAAATTACATAAACATTTTTGTATACAATTCAAATCTATATGACTAATGAATTATGTGATTTAAATCGCATTCAATGTTGAAACCATTAATTATGTTATCATTAGAACAACTACTATGTTTTTTACTATTACATAATGCGCAATAAGTATGTGGGGTTATTGCTCTGTCGGTATTTGCTTGAGCACTTTATTATCACAGCAACGATCGATTTTGTATGAATGGTACCTGCTGTGGAGTATTAATCCGGAATTGTACAGCAAATTGTTTTTCAATTTCAATCAATCCATTTATTGCTTAATTAAATTTTTTTGCCTTCGGAGCATGATGAGTAAGCCTCTGTCTACGAATCTTTGGACATGTGGCAGAACAAAAGAGAAATGAATAAATACGACAATGGACGACCGAGTAATATAAGCAAAAGCTTTTACACCTGCACTTGAAAACGCTTGTAATAAAGAAAAATTAATTAGAAATATGTTCGTTATTAAGGTTTTATCCGAGTCAGATTTTTAAACAGGTGTTAAGTAAGATAAACGCTTATCGGTAGTTAAGTACGCGTTAAATAATTTGTTCATAATGTGTGCAAAATTAATGATACAAATTTTTCAGAATGTGAATCAATGAATAAAATATACAGGAAAACACACCAAAATAAAGTAGGTAGTCTAGTTGTGACTGAAGCATGTATCTATTTCCATATTAACTAAAAAAATTGATTTGTGGAAGCAACTTTGTTAATCGTTTATAGGTTGTAAAATTTAAATAGAACAACTTAGTACTTATATCAAGGCAAATGGCTTCTATTTATTCAAACGAATAAACAAGTAAAAATGACCGTCTTTGATTTATAACAAGCGATTTTTTGAGTGAAAAGGGATAGTAGGGAGTAGGGAGGGTCCCTACGGGGAAATTTTTGAGATTCATTCGGTCTTGGGCAACAAAATAGTCAGTACGTGGTCTAAGGTATTACCTTTAATTCGATCACTAAACGCGAGTCTATCTTCGCAATCGTAAAATAATGCTTTGTCTTGATAAAATTGTAACTTGCCCGTTACTCTTAAACGCCAGGATTCACCGTTAAAAAGGTGAAGTAAATAAAAACTAAGTACGGAAAATTTTGACTTACACGTTCTTAAAGAGTTCAAACTGTAGCCATTTGTAGCCGTTTTAATATTGCATGTATTTTACAACTTAAAAACCCACTGGTTTTGCTAGATAATAGAATAAATCAGTTTTTCATTTAAAGTTGGTTCGTTCAAAATCCAATACAGAGAACTTCTAATTTAGTAGGTCCATTTATGGTTACATTTTAGGTACTCGTACTTCGTAAAAAAATTGTGCAGTATAGTTATTAGATTCGATATTAAGCTCAGGTTACTTCAAAACACTGTGGGCAAGGAAATGAACCTAGTTAATTGGAAATAGTAAAATCTCTAAAGGGAAATGTAAATTCATTCACAATTCGATATTTTCGTCAATAGGTCTAAAACTGTATAGTAATCTAGTGTTTGATTTTGCGAGCAAGCAGAAAATCAAAAATTGAAGTAGTAGGAAAGTAGAAAAGGAGAAAGTACGTAAGTCAATTATAGTAAAATTTGTGCTATGATTTAGCCGTTGATTATTTTGCTAAAAAAAAATTTCGAGTTCACTGAGAAAGTCAAAATTGTATTTCAAGAAGAGAGGTTCAACCCCCTCATACCTATGCAAAAGAAAACCGATGCAGGTATCTATAAGTAGAACGATATTTGAAAAAAATATGTTTTCTATCTATTACTCCGAAAAACTGATTAAACATGCATTGGATCGCACCTACAATTGAAAACTCTCATCTAGGTCGTAATTTGGGCTCGAATAAACACAAAAACAACCATTTACAGATTAAATAAATTTATTCAACAGCCTAGGTCCAATTTTCAGGGCCCTAAATTGTAATTCCATGTGTTTTCCCCTCGTATTTCTCCACACGGGTTGCATTATCAAAGTACTGTGCAATTTTCCTAGAAAAATAAATGTATTGACCCCGAGGTTGACCCGATTGGTTCAAATGGTTAAAAATTCTCCAAAATAGTCTCCTCCTGCATAAATACACTTGCGCAGATGATTCTTCCAGTCCTGGAAAGCACTCTGGAACTCCTCGATTGGAATGCTTTTCAGAAAGCTTGGGTGTCCTTCACCGACTTCCCGATGCTTTCCCTTCAGCTCTGTCTTCAGTCGCACGGAACCGAGTTAGAGCTTTAAGGAGGCTGAGGGACCACAGGGATCTCGCTCTGGGTCCGGTACTTAGTAATTACGAAGGCTGTGCGGTTAGAGGCATTGCCGTGGTGGAGCTTGAAAACATCTTTGAAGTCAGGTCCGACGCGCGCGACCGGGCTTTTCAGTCTCTTGAGTACCTCCAGGTTGTGTGCTACTGAAGCATCGGGTTTTTGTGCTAGTTTTGTGCTACTATTTACACAAAAATCACTAAAATAAAGTGATATACACGATACGATACAAATTGGTTATACTCATACTCATACTAAGAAATTTATAATTTTCGTGTAATCGGATCTACTACTATTGCTTTATTTGAAAAAATCGCTATTTGGTTTTTTGTGCTAATGTGCTACTACCGAGGCTACTATACATTTTACAAAGAAATACTAAGATTAAGTGATGTGCACTATGAAGTAAAAACGAAATTGTTAATTTTGTGCTATTGGAGCTTTGGAATGTTGTGGTAAGATGCGCACCGAAACAAGAGTTATTTTAGTCCTCAAAACTGTCATTGGATACAATGTATCTGTTGTTTTGAGTATTCAATAAATAAATAAAATAAATAAAGACAACTACGAAATTGCTAAATTTGTGCCACTGACATTTTGGGTTTTTGGGCTAATTTTGTACTGCACCTTATGATCAGGATGAAATGACGTGCATAGTAAAACCAGTTGCTTTTACTGAACTACAAAAATGCTAATTTTAGTTTTTATGCTGGTTTTGTGCTACTACACCTTTTACAGTAAAAACTACTACACAGTTGTTAATGTTGTGCTTCTCGAAATGTCACTTTTGCTTTTTATTTGAAAGGCCTGCTGTTTGGTTTTTTGTGCTGGTTTTGTGCTACTATACTTTTTACAGAAAAAATGGTCAGAATCCAGTTGCTACAGTCATTTACAAAAAATCAATTTTTGTGCTACTACACCTTTTACAGAAAAAAATGAGCAGGATCAAGTGATTTGCAAAACGAAACAAGCTGGTATACTAACCTACGAAATTGCAAATTTTGTGCTCCCAGATCCGATACTATTGCTATATTCGAAAAACTCGCTATTGAGATTTTTGTGCTAGTACACGTTAAAAAAATACCAGGACGATATTTTTAATTTTGTGCTACTGTTGGTTTGGGTTTTGTGCTACTACACATTTTGCATTAAGAAATAACTAGAATCAAGTGCAGAACGAAACATATTGCTTAGTCTACGAAGGTTTTAGTTTTGTGCACGCCTGTTACGAGGAAATTTTGCTTTTCCCCAATTACAAAATTGCTAATTTTGTGCTAATTATGTGCTATTACACTTACAGACAAAAATGACCAGGATCTTAGATGTGCGCAACGAAACAAGTCAACTACACAAATTTTCATTTTGTGCTTCTAAAAATGCCACTTTTGCCTTATTTGAAAGACCTGCTGTTTGGTTTTTGTGCTACTATACCTTTCACAAAAAATATTACTATAATCAAGTGAGGTGCATGAAGAAACAAGTTGCTATACTTGACTATAAAATTGCTAATGTTGTGCTACTGGCTGCTACTATTGCTTTATCTGAAAAACACGCTGTGTAGTTTTTTGTGCTAATCTTGTGCTACTACACTTACTAGGATACTAGGATTAAGTGATATGAACTACTAAGAATTTTGTGCAACTGAATGTACTTTTTATTACTTAATTACCAATTAAGGGCTACTGAAGCTTTAGGTTTTTGTGCTACTACACCTTTTACAGAAAAATGGCTAGAATCAAGTGTCCGACGAAACAAGTTGCTATACTCAAGTACGAAATTACTAATTTCGCGCCACCGGAGCTGCTATTATTGCTTTATTTGAAAAATTCGCTATTTTGTTTATCGTGCTAACCATGTGCTACTGCATATTTTACAAAAAATACTAGGATTAAGTGATCTACGAAGCCAATTTTATGGTACTAAAGCTTTCAGTATTTTTGCTAGTTTTGTCCTACTATACCTTTTACAGGAAAATTTTGCTATTACTCAATTACGAAATTGCTAAGTTTGTGCTAATTATGTGCTACTACACTTTTTTACAAAAAAAATGAACAGGATCAAGTGATGTGCATACTATGAAATTGTTAATTCTGTGCTCCTCGAAATGCTACTTTTGCCTTATTTGAAAGAACTGCTGTTTGGTTTTTTGTAATGGTTTTGTGCTACTATACTTTTTACAAAAGAAATGACTAGAATCAAGACAACGTTGCTAATTTTGGGCTCTCGGAGTTGCCACTATTGCTTTATTTGAAAAACCCGCTGTTTGGTTTTTTGTGCTGATCTTGTGCTACTACATTTTACAAAAATACCAGGTTTACGTGATGTGTACTACGAAGCAAGTATGGAATCTTTAATTTTGTGCTGCGTTGACAGTTTGACTTTGCGGTCAAAGTGGACGATTCCTCGGACGTCAAAGAAGATAATCAACATTGTTTTAATGCAAGACTCGTTCATTTTTTGGGTTTGGGAGAAGATTGCGTGTGCCATCCGGAGCTCTGCTTTTTGGATTCTGAATCGTACTGAAACATCCAGGATTGAGTTTCCGTTGCATTGTTCCCAAGCGGCACACAAAACTTGATCGCCTACCGCTGTTCCTGAGAACGCTCCATTGCGCCGTGACAAATCCAAAAACAGACTACCGCTCCTACTGCTCGAAGCGAACTGAGAGCGGACGCGTTTGCAAAAGCAGACTCCCCACCACATTATCTGACCGGTCCGAGCGTGCTGCGATGGATAGTCGGGTCACAATAAAGTGATGCGCATTACTTTCCATGTATTAATCCCTCGTAAATATGAAGATCACAAAAAGCTTATTACTCTCACTACTGTTCGCATTCACCGCAATAATTTCTAACTTGAAATTTTACGCGTTTGATTTATACGTACTTAAATTCGGTACTGGAGGTGCACGTAACTGTTTCCGAAAATGCTACACTCTAGATTTTTAGAGTGCCACACCAAAATCTAAAACGCCTAAAACTGCCAACAGGAGATTCACACTACGGCATTTCAAGATGGACTTAACTGCGCCGACGGCTCAACGCAAACGCCCTGACGGTTCTCGACGCGCATTCTCTCGCGGTTCGGTGCTAATTTTCGTGGCGGTTCGGCGCGAACTCTTAGTTCCTCCGATCAAAAGTAATTTTCATATATAATACCATAAGTAGTCGAAGTATTGTCGAATATTTTTGAGGTGCTGTCACGAATGCTAGTTACGCTGACCACGAGCGCTTGCGCGAGTGGTATTAAAAAGCGTAACTAGCATGAGTGGAGCAGCAGCTCAAAAATAATCTACAAATACTTCGACTACGAATGGTATTCGGAGGACTATTCAATGAATCAAAAGAAAAATTAAGCATAATTACCCAGGCGAATGTATTTCCATGACAACAATAAAGGTCAAAATAAATTATGGAAGTTGCTTTTCATTTTGCTATTGATTCTATTCGAACTTTTGTGCTCCAAGCTAATTCGTTATGAGTGATTAAATTAAAAGATGTGGTGATAAGTCTGTTGTCGAAATTGATTAACAAACTAAGAAGAATGTTCCGGTTAATACGACAAAATTTCGCGTCATTTCACTGGTGGAAGTTTGACAAATGTCATTGAATAATCGCATTGAATTGTCGCTGAAATACCACACGTGCAATTGTCACTTATAATTGCACAAGAGGTTTGTATTTTACCGAGTAAATTTGGGTTGTTAAGGTAATGAAAATTTGTTGCCTAGCAATTAGACGAGAAAAACTGTCAACTAATAAAAATGCGACACCGAAGGTGGAGCATTTTTAGGTTGACAGTTTTTCGAGTTCAATTGCTAAAAGGAAACAGATTTGAATTGCAGCAACCCAAATTTACTCGGTTTAAATGCAAACCTCGAGTGTAATTCGGCAGGACAAATTAACGAACAAGAAATTCACCAAACTAGTCAATTATTGACAGACGTCAAACTAGTCATATGGGAAAGGATAATGCGATAATTGGTGCGAAAATGAATAAGTGGAAAAACCACTAGTGCATTTGTCGCTGGAAAAGTTGCAGGTAACTTTTGCCGCTGTCAAAGTGACAATTGCACTGCGGCTTATGCGATTTTTTATACATGAGTTGAATTGTCAATATAATTCGTTCCCATTGGCGCAGCAATTTGAAATCGAGACATTTCACTGGTTGAAATGTGACAAATGTTAGATGAATTGAATAGTCAAATAAATTCATTGCCTTCAATAATTCTACTCCACGGAATTTGAATTTGATCACATATTATCGATATTATCGTACAACTGCGAAAAAGAGGAAAGGAACCAAATGGTTGTCCGACAAAGCGGAGAGAATGACAAAAATTAGGCCATCCCCGCATGTGGTATCTATGAATATTAAAGGAATTTGAGTCTCTCACAATTATAAATGAATGTGATCGCCTTTTGCCTAGACTCCTTAGACGAGTTGTTAATTATAGTTACGTTAATTGAGGCAGAGATCAATTTATATAATTAATAGTGAAGTAAACAGTCTCGTAATAAACGTTTTAGCCTCTTCAAATAAATGAATTGCCAATGGAACGAGTTTTTTCTCCTTCTCCGTCTCGAACAATTAGTTGTGAAAACGAATTGAAGCCTCTATCAGAGTAAACCTAATTTACTTAAGTAAACTAGCAATTGCCCAAGCGAAATGCTATAATTATGATGGCACGATTATTTATGTATTTAACACTTTCTTATTTTTGGTCGCTCTACATATAGAAGACGCGCCAGTTACGTAAAAAAATCGAATTGTGAAGGGTAGACCCCCGAAAAAGAGGTTTGATGGAAAAAATTAATGACTCGACTCGTGGTCACGATATCGAAACTGGGACAATTACCTACGTTTGGTGAGAATTTTGCCATATCGCGCCTTAGATGAACTGTTGATAAATAAAGAAATGGTAATTTGCATTTTTGATAACCGCGATGAAGATAACCTACATGCACGAATATGGAATGATTTTCTTTTCATTTCAAAATACTTATTAGGATAATTGATTTCCAGAGTCGATCTCGGTGATGTACGACGCGAGTGCTGACATTGTTTCCATCAACAAATAAAAGTGCACAATGCTCTCCCTTTCATGTATAACCTACATTTCATGTGGCATTCTAAAAAAAAGGAAACTATAAGCCAACAATCAGGTGATAAGTTTATAACGTTAATTTCATTAACAGCGCATTGTAAAAATTTATTATCAACGCTCTGTTTTATGGTCTAACAAACCCGAAATCTCGGTTTCGGCATTTAGCAAGTTTAATGAGTCCATATAACAATTTTCTTCCCTGATTGCTGAGAAGACCATGCAAAAATATTGCCTCCAATCATGGACAATAAATCATAATCCGCCTCTAATTGTATAAATTAACACAATAATTTATAACGTCCAGCACTGATCACAATTGCAACAATAAGATTGGAATTTAACACCTGAGTGAGACGATAACATCTACAAGTCCACATATGCTTTATGGGACACCTACAGGCGAAAAAATAACGTAATTATTCCCCTTTACAACTATTAGATCGTTTATAAAATGACAAAAGGATAATAATTTTACTTATATAAAGTAGGCGCAACAAAGATTACTTTTCTAAAGACCGTGTCGATTCTGATATTAGTTTATGTATTGAGTTCAGATGCTTCGGTTTTTTCATCTCGTAGCATTTGAAAGTGTAGTTAATGAGAGTGAAAATTGAGATCGTTAATTGGATTGTAATAAAATATGTAAATCGGTCGGATTTACTGTTTGAAATCGGACGTATGATTGGCAGTCCTTTATTGCATAATGAGTCGCATTGTTGTTATTAACGGACCTTGTAATTTGGGCGGTGTCCTCTCGTCGAAATCGCGAGAGGAGCGTTCGTAATTATTTTCTTTTAAGCTGGGTAGAAGAATAAAATTGGTCAAGGTGGCCTTTTTTGAATTTGTCGTTACGTTCAGACTGGGCCAGCGGGCAACCATGTCCATATCCACACAGTAGAAAACAGCGTTATAATTAAGTGATAATTATGGAATAATAACTTCCCCTTTAGGTACAGATCTATTTAACAGACTCCAAAAAGTGGTAGAACAACATTTAATTAGTGATTAATTAAGAGCTAATTAACTGCTAATTCAATTAGGTACCCCAATTCGAAGTTCATTGCAAGTTTATTTTTAGGGTTTTTTGTACATATGTATTTTCAGAGCAGACCACTTCTAGAAGCGGTAGAACCAAAAGTATAATTTGCAATTAGTTAAAAGCTAATTAACTGCTAATTTAATACTTTAATTTGAAATTAATTGCTCCTTTATTTTTGGAGTTAATATGGTCTGCTAGCTACAAATGTACTGATACTAACCAGACCAATGCTCCTTAACGCGGCAGAACAAAGGTATAATTAATATTTAATTAACTGCCAATTAAACGCTTATTTAGTGTCGTAACTTGAATCTGGCCCAAATAAGTAGGTATTTGGTTTTTTTTAGAAAAATACATGGCTACTTAAAATTTCTAAGTGCCGTTTCAGATAAAAAGATTAATTAAAGGGTAGATTTGTTAATTAGAGGTAGGGTTTTTAATACTAATAGAAAGTAATTTAATTAAAGAAGAACGTCGTCTAATAAAGAAGAAACAAGAATGAGGAGGATAAAAATCCAGGAACAATATTTTGCTGCGCTTGTGGAATCAATAAAGATGCAGTATGCGGATATGAATAAAAAGAGATGCGATTATTGTAAGGGCGACGAGAATGGAGCGGCTTAAGAGGACAGAATGAAATCAGAGAAGAAGTACGTGGTTATCGGAGGCAGGTGGACCAGAAAGCGGAACAGGTTGAGAGTGATATTCAACTCCAAGCGAAGGAGAGAGACACGGAATAGAAGAAGAAAGTGCAAGAGACTAATAATAAAGAAAACAAACGTAAAGGAGAGAACAATAGAAGAAAATGTAGCAACGTGAAATGGATTTGAAGAACTGTAAAAAAACTGAGGAGAATCGGTGGAAGTAGATTGAACAGCTGAGGATAGAAACAATTCTGATGAGACTAATGGCCAAGGTGAAAAGAAGAGATGAAACTAGTAAGGTCGATAGATTCGAGTCAAGAAAAAAAGAATGAAATCTCGTTTACTGATAATGGGGATGAACCAATGGCCAAGGAAGAAAGCGTACATATTATAGAAAAAAAAACGGGAACCAAGTCGATGTAGAAGTTCGTTGAGAATTATAAACAAGGAGTTGAAGAGAAACAAATTAAAGATACAGAAGAAGCAATTGACGTAGACGTTTAGAAATATATCGAAGAAGCGGTTGACATCAGGAAAGCAGTCGAGATTAAAGAAGGCAAGAAGACGAAGTTGAAATTTATAAAGAAGAAAAGATTCAAGTTGAAGTACAAGAGAAAGAGGATAAAGGAATTTCAGTAGAGAAAAGGGTTGAGATATCAAGTTGTTTCCACGCAGGAATTTTAATAAAGCCGGAGTTGTAATTCTAGATTATTTTCGGCATTTGACGCGTTTTGCGAATAATAGGATTTATTGTTAAGGTGTTATTTTAAAATCAAGTACGTAAAGATCGAAGAATCATACGTTAATCGCGGAGGATTTATTAAGAAAAGGAATCCCCTATTCCTTTTCTTAATAAAACATTCCCCCTGAAAGGCGAGTTAGGAAAATACCTTATGGCATTTTAGGTAACCCAACGAGGGAGAATTTTTATTGTAAACGTGATTTAGGAGTAAAAGAAATGGCAAATAAAGGTCATTTGTGTAGCTTATGAAAAGATAATTTTGAAAATCAGAATTAAATTAGACGTGTTAGGGCTAGTGAGCCTTGTAAATTCAACATTCAACAGGCTTGCGCTCAATTACAGAGTAACCCGCATAATGCTTTTTAGAGGTGCCGCTGCAGAAGGTCTTATTCTATACTCGGGTATTTA
>NW_022170663.1:25375260-25381924 GCF_008802855.1 Photinus pyralis
GAGGGCTATGGTTGGTAGAAATTAATTCCTTTCGTTGAGACCTTTCATTAGAGTATCATGAAGGATATAACTAGTTCCACTCCCCCCCCCCTCCCTCTCCACCCCATACTGTGATAAGAGAACAGAAAGAAGGGCAGTCCTTATTATTTGTACTTCAATGCCTTTTGCCAGTTTCGGTTATCCCTAGGTATATTTCTTAAAAGGATGAGTTGTTCTTATGTCAGAGCGACAAATCATTCTATATTGTTGAGGAAACTGACATTCCTCCTTCTTCAAGTATCTCCGCACACAATATACACATGTATGTGTAAACAACACTATCGTAACAAAGTCCCTTCACAAGTGCACAACATTTTGACTACTGAACTTGAACTAACTGATAAAATGACTAACTCTGATATAAGTACATAGCCAAATAGTGTTGCCAGATTTGAAATGCTCCTCGGGCTAATTTTTGCTGAAAAAGAGGTAGGGTAAAACATTGTAACGGTAGATTTTCTATAAAGGCAATTTTACGATCTGATATAGCTTCGAAATGTAGCGGGGAAGGGCCCAGTTCACTTGTACCTATATAAATAACGTGAAAAATGGTACCTTCAAGAATTGCTAAAAACTCGTAACTTTAAATTCATGTATCTCCTAAACTATAAATGGTAGAGTAGGTACCAAATGAAATAACAAATTATAGGTTTATACTCTACAATTTTGAATCATTGAAACATAATTTACCTAAGTAGGTATTGACGTTGGCGACCTAAAAAAGTCGAACATTTACGTTGATCTTTGACCAGGAAAATTTTTCTCGACGTCAGTCGCGTTGGAAAATTTGGTAGTAGTAGCAGAGTGGGTACTCTTTGGTAGTAGGTATGAATCCTATAGTGTGAGTTACCGTGCGTGTTAAAGTTTGGCCTTTGCCCAAAAAGTCTTTATTGGGGAACTAGAAATAAAGATAGGGTGAAGGCTGTAGCACAATTACCGAAACCAGACTGAACTAACCAATTTCAATTTTTTAAATTCAAATTTGGCGCCTTATTCAATTTCTGATAGTACCGACAATTTTTCATACTTTAAAGCTGGATATCAAACTTACGTATTGCGCAGGCAAGGTAATGCGATTAAGTTCAAAAGCGGTATTTCCTATTCAGACTTGTAACAGCCATTAGGCCAATTTTTACCAGATTTTTATAATTATATTAATTGAAGTGAAAAGGCTGGTGTTAGGTAAGTGGTTAGCTTTTAATTGTCCCTTGTATTTATTGCTGGTTAGTTAGGTTTTTTTGGGAATTACGAATCTAATTATTGTGGATTGGAATAAAAGCATTTGTGGAGTCTTTAATCGTCGTTCCAAAACCCATACCCGAACAACGGTAGAAGAATCCCCGGCATCATGGTCTGTTTGACCACTCTTTTGAAAGTAAAGTTTAGTGTATGGATACTTATTAGGACAGAACGCTATTGGTTTATAGGTAGTTAGGTCAATAGAAAACAAGTAAAAAGGTTTTCGCCCTAAGGCGAGTAGTTCAGCCCATTTTCCTTGAATGGTCAGTACTTCCCAAAAGGCCATAGCTATGTGCCCTGTGATTTTCTTTACTAGAGGCATAATATGGTTAAAATTTCAAAGAAATATCTTGAGAAATAAAGAAGTTGGCACTGACTGCGCACGTGCACATCTAATTTTTGCAATATCAGTTATGTTTTCCTTTAACAGAAGCATCTGTGATTAAAATTTCAAAGTGTGTTGAGAATTTTGCCAGGAAGTTAAAATAAATGCAATGGTTCTTCGCTGACCAACTTTAATCGAATCAATTTTCATGCATAACTTCTTTCCCCTGCTCTCATGCAAATGCACGACATGCGCACATATAATAAATACAAAAATTTGAAATATGGACGATGGACATGCTCCCCGCCTTAAAATCTACACATAATCAAAATTTCAGTGTGACATATAACAATTAATTAACAAACATTATCTATAACCAAGGTACAACACACAAATGTAAATATAATATAAACCTTCACACGTATTATAGGTAAACCAAGCGGTAGGCAATGTAACCGCCTTAATGTTTGTCACTCACAGAAACTCCCCTTTCCTCTTCCTTTTTCGGGTCTTCTTTGGGAAGTAAGCATAGTTTTGTGATCGAGCGCTTAAAAACCGCATTTTTACACTTGACGGTCACCACTCGCACCAATCCGTCGGCTCCAGGATGTAGAAGAATAAGTCGCCCGAGCAACCATTTAGCGGGAGTAGGGGTTGCTCGATAGGAAGAATTGTAGTGAAATAGAGAGAGATCGTTTTTCTCATTTCTTATGTGCACTATTTCACTAAAAAATATTAAAGTGTAACCGTTTGGCGCTTTTGAATGTCTGTCACAAATGGCTTCCGGAACTACACCACTTACCAGACATGGTGCTAACTACAGGTGTCCTTCGATCAGAAATTAAATATGTTTTCATGTTTCAATCTCTCGTTAAGGCATCAAATGTCCATGAAGGGCTATTTAGAAATCGAAAAACCCATTTGAAAGTGCACTCTGCCCTCTTGCCACACGGCTTAAAAATTTTTATATTTTGTAGGCCCTAGTCCCAATCATTCTTGAAATAGTTTGTTGATCTAAATCTCTCATTTGGACTTGTTAAGTTATCAGCACTTGGTTGTTGATCTTATTGCTATGGCGAATTTATTATTTACGCAAGGAAAGCCATTCAGTTGTTTTATAAGAAACTTTAAAACTAACCTAATTTGTCACCGATACTGTTTCTACATTTTTCTTTAAGTTTTCTTTTCACGATGATAATAATTTGTCAACTGCGTATAGGAACTCTCCTTTTTTTCTGTTATATTATATTATAAAAATTTATTCTTTAATCTAAAAATATAAATTCTCAAAACCAATGGCATAAGAGGTATGGGAAAGTACTACTCAGACACAATAGAGTAGTTAAAAAGGGTAAAGAGACCATTGGTGTAACCAAGTTACATAAAATTCTGAAATCCATTTTCTTAAAGCACCCGAGAGTCCTTGCAAAAATATAGACATCCTAAGACGGTTGTATTTCAGTTTGAGAACGAAAACCGATACCAATAGTATTTAAAACAAATTCAAAAAATCCTCCTTCTTTCTTCTGTTTGTTGGAAACTTAATTTGCTCGCTCGCGTTTGAGTGAATTCAGCTCTAATCCAATGTTATGTGAAAGCACTTATATAAGGATTCCAGATCCCTGATACACCCTTTTTCGGAGTCTGAACTAAGCTGCCATCGGCCAGGTACCCAAATTATGGATTGAAAAAGGCAGAGCTGTTATCACAGGATTCTAAACCAGTACAAAAGAGAGGAGGCCCAAAAGGCAATCGCCTTGCTGAACTCCCCCGAACTGAATGAATACGTGGAGTCCTCTTCACCGATCTGTTTTCAAGATGATCTCTGTCTATCAAACATTAGAAGCAATTAAAAAAAAGCGATTCTTCAAAAGACATTCGGGATTTGTGAGGTATGGCTGGAGATATCTCTTGAACAATGTATAGCATCAGATTCCATTCCTTCTTTAGTCCCAAAGTCAAGCTGATGGGATCTTGACTGAAACCAGGCCTTCTGCAGACAATTTAGCTATTAATCTTCTGCTAGTAGGCTAGTAGACATTGGCGGCATTATAATAAAAAGGCCGGCGGAGAAGGTACGAAACCTGCCAATACTAAAGTCCCTAAAATTAATTAAGAAACAAGTAAATCGGTTGAAAAACGATCCAACTTTATATTCGAAAGTAAATTGCGCCTGAGGGCTCTTTAAAGTCTAAATTTTGTTGAATTTCAAAAAATTTAATACATTACAAAAAATTTAGCCACACTTGCACATCGTTAAGCGGAATGATCCCATTTTTTGGCGACATACATTTATTTGTAATAATTTTCGCCCTCTTTTATCAGTTGAATTCTTCCAATACCGTAGATATGACAATTTGAATCCGTTCTTAAGAATTATCTGTTTTTAGTTTCGTCTGATATTTACGAAAAATTTGAAAATGTCGGCAGTGGCATTGTGGATTGTTTGTGATACCAAAACCATTTGTTTTTTAAATAGAGTTATAAGTTCAAAGCAATGAGAAATTGGCAGTTATTCATAGTGTTTCACGTAAAACCGAATCGGCAAGTTTCAGTTTTTCCTCAAATTTAGAATGTGGGCGCAAATATACTGAAAAAAGTTCTGTTATTTTCACTTCTTTATCTCTTTAAGACTGAGATATAGTTGTTGAGGATTCTAAAACGGATCTGACTAACCTCTACAATTGTAAACCCTACTTTAAGTCAAATTTTTTTGGAGTTTGTATGTTATAAACACCTGTATAGTTATAGGACTGTTGTACACTTGCTTTAAGTAAAATCCTAACTTACGCGTCTTGCCTAAAATTTGGCTTTAAATTTTGTCGGTTGCAAACGCCATTAGCGTAGCTACAAATCCATGGTAAAAGCAACACGATTATTGAGGCAATGGTTGCCATGGATTTTAAGCTATGCTCTAGCTAGCCTACGCTTAAAAATTTGTTTGGTGCAAACGGCATTTATGTTATTTTTTACCTTTTTAAAGCTACCTTTTACAATATTTTTAACAAATTATTGGTAGCTAATACGTCTCGTATTTTTACTTACTATTTCATTCTCTAATATTATTCGTTTTGGCCATTTTTATAAACCGTTCAATTATTTCGGAATCAATACTTGGAATATGCCTAATTTCTGTCGGTCCATTCCGTCATCTTCATCTCCTCTCATCCGTTCCGAACAGAAATGCTTCGAAAACCTGTTTTGTATACAGTATAATACCGGAAAACAACGGACCAGTTACAAAGTAATAGAATCCAAAAATAATACAAATGCCACAATTTCAATTCACTTTTACTCATTGTTGAGAATTTTTGCCAGGAAGTTAAAATAAATGCAATGGCTTCTTTCCTGACCACTTAATCGAATCAATTTTCATCGCATAACTTCTTTCCCGCTGCTCCATGCAAATGCACGACATTGCGGCACATCTATAATAAATCAAAAATTTGAAATATCGGACGATGGAAACTCTCCCCGCTTAAATCTACACAACAAAATTTCACGTGTGACATAATAACAATTATTAACAAACATTAGTCTATAACCAAGGTACAACACACAAATGTAAATAAATATAAACCTTCAACACGTATTATAGTTAAACAAGCGATAGGCAATGTAACCGCCTAATGTTTGTCACTCACAATGGAAACTCCCCCTTTTCACCCCCCTTCCTTTTCCCCTTTTCGGTCTTCTTTGGGAGTAAGCAAGTTTTGTGATCGAGCGCTTAAAAACCGCATTTTTTTACAACTTGAGTCACATCGCACCAATCCGTCGGCTCACAGGATTAAGAAGAAGTAACTCGCCCGAGCAACCATTTAGCGGAGGTAAGTTCCTTCTCTTACAATAACGATGTCTTCCTATTTTGCAAGATTTTTTGGACTTCCCGTTTTCCCATTTTGAACGTTGCCTGATTTTGCTGAGTAGATATATTCGGTCGACACACCGCCTCGCCAAAGTGTTGAACCAGTCTGTTGAATTCTTTGGGGAACGATCTAATCGGTTAATTTTTCAGGTGTGTGACATCTGGATCTGGTAAGCCCTGAAAAGTTCTATCCGATTAAAAAATGAGCATGGCGTTAAGCATTGTGGTTCGTTAGGATCATGGTGTAGGATGGTTAAAGGTCGAAAATTTTAAAGATGGGCTTCAATTTGTGTCAACACTGTAAACACAATCTTCAAAGGTAAGTGGACGCTCCACACATTATCGTTTAAGGTGGTGTGTTAACCTCTTAACCCCTGGCCTCCCAAATTCCCTCCAAATGAGGAGCCAATGGGAGGGATTCAAAATGCCATTCTATACCTTGCCTCGACTAACATTCATTTAATATGTTTTTTCATTTTTAGCAAGAAATTGATATACGCTTTTTATTAGTGTTCGCACCCACAAAATTGAAGTTCCCATTATCACGAAATATTTCCAAGTGGTTTACCAACGTCCGTGCGATGAATCTAACGCAACAGATTGGCGGACTGAAAGAAGAAGTTGATAATGAACTTACTAACTATAAAAATGTAATGCTTTGGTAGCCATACATAACAATAAAAAGAAATGTAACAACTTTGTATCTATTGCTCCTCTGCCTAACTTATGCTTTAATAAGGATTAGGCCCGAGCGTAAATCAAACATCAACTGAGCAGATAAAGGATTAAGATCCATGTGCGTGCACCAGGAAAGTTGGTCCCATAATGGTGTTTGGTTTTGTGAGCATTAAATCTGAGCATCTTACGCATTTCTTTCTTAACCAGCATACTTTGGCGGTAACCTCTTCCGGAATTGCCAAAAGTTTTCTCTAACTGCGCTTCAATCAATAAATTTGGAACCTGCGTGTAACGAATTCCAATGTTTTGTTCCAAAATTTATTTTGTTCAAGGTATGATTTTTTGGTAACAATATGGAATGTTTTTATCATAGTCCAATAGGCTGACAATTTAGTCTACCGCCAACTCGTAACAATCCCAATTTATCAATAAATGAGTGTCAAGCTTAGAATATTACTTTTAAGGTGAATTGGTAAATTATTTAATAGGTTATTATATTCTTGAAAAAATAACTCTCA
>NW_022170663.1:25381949-25396115 GCF_008802855.1 Photinus pyralis
AATTTGGATTAATTTTATACTTTTAAGAAAACATTCATTTATTTCTCCAGCAGTTAAAGGACCGGTCTCACGGTTGGCTTTCTTTATTTTACAATTTTTAATAAATCTATACACATAAGCAATTACACGTTTTAGTTTACGAAGAGTAGAATAGTTGTCTATAGGAAGGACAGATGAATTACTTGCAACAAAAGAAACTATCTTTGATTTCATTTCAGGTAGGGTTGGTACTTCTAAGTGGTTTACTGATATGGGCCATAAAGACTCATTTAAGCATAACCATGCAGGGCCTTCCCACCAAATTTGGCTAAATTTCAATTTAGTAGGACAACATCCCCTTGAAACAAGATCGGCAGGATTGTGGCAAGACGATACATGATTCCACTGTGTGGGTTTGGTGAGCTCACAAATGTGCGCCACTCGATTTGCAATAAACGTTTTTAATACATGTGGAGATGTATTTAACCAGCCAATCACAATTTGTGAATCTGTCCAATAAAATTCTCTCTGCTCGCCAAATGATTTTTTGATATTTCCTATGATCGGGGTGTACGAGAATTTGTCTATACATTTGCTTTACGTCTGCTGTGAGAACGTAAGGGGGGGTTCTAAAACGGGCTAATATCGAAAATAAATCATCCTGTATGGTTGGACCAACGTACTGTATTGAATTTAATGGTCCCTATTAAGCACGGATTCTGCAGTGAATCAAATTACTTACTTAAATGTTTTAGAAATACCTACCTATAACCAATAGCAAGTTTGAAAATCATTACGATGTACGCAACCTGGCTGCACCGATAACCACTATCGCACGCTGAAGTCAACCTTCAACCTTCAAGATTGTGCCGTTAAGAATTCAAAAGCGATCTATTAGAAACCAATTAATCTGGATTACATGGAATTTATGGCTATCTGAGAATGGAAAATTATTGACACCTATGCTGGACACCCACACCAAAATTCGTGAGTTCGTTCCATCTTTGAATTATTAATTTCAAGTTACCTATTAACATAAACCTATAACCCATTAAGTTATTCCTTTCATATCTAATATTTAATATGGATGAGTTAAAAAAATTAAAGCATAAACGTGGTAGTATTTTGTCACAGATTACTCTATTCGAAAAATATCTAGTTGTACTCGAGTCAAGCGATTCTGTTGATTGTGACGATTTGAATACCAGGTCACAAAAAATTCTATGCCTTTTCGATGAATATAATTTATTACAAAGTGAAATCGATATGTTGGAACCAGATGTAGATAAAAACTTAAATGAAAGAGAGACCTTTCAAAATAGATATTTTGGGGGCCTCAACAGAGCAAATCTTTTACTAAAAAAATTCACTGTTGTCAATCAAACCACTCAACAAGTTCTTGATGCTAAACCCATCAATGTGAAATTGCCACGCATTGATCTACCCGTATTTGATGGGAATTTTGCTAACTGGCGTGAATTTTACGATGTGTTTACATCATTAATAGATAAAAATAAAGATTTGCCTGATTCTCAAAAATTATGTTATCTTCGTGCAAGCTTGAAAGGAGAACCTTCCTTAAAATTAAGTTCCTTAGAGACTATTGATCAAAATTATACCATTGCTTGGGAAGCATTGAAAAAACGCTATAATAACAAACGTAGAATCATTAACACGCACGTACAAAATTTATTAAATCTTGAACCGATACTTGATATGCGCGCGAATTTACGAAGGTTTATAGATACCATTGAAAATAATCTTCAGTGTCTAAAGGTGTCTAAAAAATAAAATAAAATAAAATAAATACGTTAATACGAGTAAATGAGAGGGAAGGAAGGTTGCGACACAAGATTTGATTTGTAACGGGAGCTCGTTTGGGGGCAGAGGGGGTTATTCTTTCTTCGTCCTAGATTTCCTTTTTATTGTTCGTTTTTTTTTTGTATGATTGGATCTCTGTGAGAGTGGTTTCAAGTAAGGTCCGTCCGGCTGGAAAATCCAGAAACTGGCAAGTGTCTGGGAAAATCGATTGCTATATTTTATAGCATTGACGTAATGACGAACCGATGAAAAAAGTACATGGGTGCAGTTTTCAAGGTGAGACCGATACTTCCGGGACGTGTTTTTGCACATACTCGGCCATGAAGGCTTTTGAAATAGAGGGGGGTAGAAAAATCAGTAGCGTTGTGTTCAGCGATTTTCGGCCAGGTCTTCATCCATGGAGAACTACGATTGACTATTGGACTTTCAAGGTCCTGACATACTCATCCTTAACGGTAATGGCGCCGAAAATCGTCTGGGCGTTTGCAAAATTTTCGAAATTTAGCATTCGAAATCAATAAAAAGTTCATTAGCACTCGCCTGCAGTGTCGCGGGAGGTCCACTTTTCACAATTTCATTAAACCGTTAATTCACATTTTCGATAATGAACACTTAATTTTCGAATTTATTACTTGACGTATTAGGTCAGAGCGTGGGACTTAACAACTCCTAAATCTATCATCTTGACACAATAATATAACAATAACTCAAGTACGTACTACTCGAAATAAAGATGCCTAATTAGTTTTGCTAATGAAAAAACGGCGCAATCGGCGCGATGACATTGAATTTTTCGCTGTCGAGAAAAGGGCGTTCCCTGTAATGGTTATACAACCGAAGTACTACCGACTGTTAGGAATGTAGAAATTTCGCACCATATATCTCGATAGTAAGACAATGTAGCACTAAAATGCAATAATTTAACGCTTTTATAGCGAAATGAAAGTTGTTTAGCGGTACCTTAGCGCCTGAATGTGATAATCAATTGCGGAGTTAATTATTGTTTCGTACAATAGACACTTATGGAAATTATAAATTTTCTTAAACCGACACACAAACAGTATACAATTGTAGGCAGTAGCCCACAATACACTTTTATTTTTCGAGTTGGACAGCAATAAAAAAAGAAAATTTATTATGCCGTTAGAAGATATTTTCGCGTCGGATACCGTATAAAGTAGTAGACAGTATAAATTTGCATAAAAATAAGAGAAAAATGCATTCCGCGATTTTTTTGTCGCCTACTAAAGAAATCTTCAATGATTCACGATGGTTTTTCTTCCATTTATTCCACAACATTACAAAGAGAAACATATTTAGGAGAGGCGCCCGTGTAGTTGGCCCGAAACAAATAACACTACTTACAGCCCCACACTGTTGTACTACTATAGTTTGACAGTGCCTCCTAAGCTCAATAGAACAGCCTTTGGTCCATACTCAATTTATGCATGCGCGGCCACTTTATAAGTCTTTGGAAGGTGCTATGCGTTTTTAAAAAGTGTGAGAGTTGTTGCTGAAGATTGTAATGTACCCAAGCCAGCCCCGAGAGACTGCGCAACTCAAGATTTAAATTCAAAACTTTCCCTCCCAAACTAACTGAACACCATGGCACGTGATCGTCGAGACAAAGCTACCTAACCTGAATAACCGAATAATAGCTGACCATTTACTACGTTGTGTTTTTAAGAGTCGCTACAAGATATGTGTTGCTTGTCGGAGTGAGGATCAAGTAAGGAATACAAATAAAACAAGTACTTGCTTTAGAAACGGAGATTTAATCCAAATAATTCGCATTGCAAGATTAAATTTAGAAAATGGTAGTTCACTGTAGTTCACCGAGTACAAATATAACAATAGGCTGGGAAAAAAAGAACTGACCAAGAAAAAAACCCAGCCAACAAAATATTAATATTGACCTTTATAGTACATCAATACAATGTCGAATCACAGGCTCCACTGGAATTCCTAAAGAATGAATATTTCATACACATAACAAAAAACAATCATTAAAACATTACAATAAATTCATATAATCGGTTTGGATCTTGGATGGCCAGTCTAAATCGCACACCGAGTAGTCTTTAGTTGCTCTGGTCATGACATGTCAGCTGTTCCGCGCTGGTACAAAGGATTAATAAATGAACGATTAAGTGGACTGTATGATGAAAGGAAATCTTTCTCGTGCCTTGTCTAAAAAGGAAATTGAAAGGAAATATACGTAAACAAATAGTAGGGGAGCTAGCACGAAATTCACTGAACGAGAATGATCAAAATTTTAACCGATGAAGTTCCATTTTGCCCTATCAGAGTATGCTAAAATCGATCGTCTGCCGCCTCAGGTCATAATACTTAAGGCGCTGCGGGTACTTCTTGCGGTACCAATTCTAAAAGGTTGTTTTTCGAGAAAATAAGTTATACACCATACCATACATATTGAAAAAAATTGCGCACATTTGATAACTCCGTAAAAAAACAATTCTTAGTCGGTTTTTCACGAACTTTCTACGGATATAACTAGGTTACCGTTAGATGAATGAAGCTGATTTTTTTACAGACTAATGATAGGGACAGCCAATGACTATGAGAGTGTTTCTTTTTTAAATTTTTTCTCTAATTATAAGATATCTTATAATGTTAAGATAATAAGATAATCTTATAATTAAAGAAAAAATTTAAAAACGAAACACCGTTAAGTCATTAGTAGTACCTATCATCAGTCTGTAGAAAAAATCACCTTCATTCATCTAACGGTAACCTAGTTATATCCGTAGAAAGTTCGTGAAAAACCAACTAAGAATTGTTTTTTTACGGAGTTATCAAATGTGCGCGATTTTTTTCAATATTTTTTTCTCGAAAAACAACCTTTCAGAATTGGTACCGCAAGAAGTACCCGCAGCGCCTTGACATGAGGCGGCAGACGATCGATTTTAGCATACCTACTCTGATGGGGCAAAATGGAACTCCATCGGTTAAAATTTTGATCATTCTCGTTCAATGGATTTCGCGCTAGATCCCCTACTAAAACTATTTATTACTGTATATAATGACAAAATTAATGTGTAGTATGAACTATTGTATTTTTTGGCGGACCGGTAAGAGCGGCTCACTGCAAAATTGAGGATGACAGGACGAATTAATAAACGGGAACTTACTTGTGTATCGACAAAGACGAGCGCTGGTGGTTCAATTGTCCACCCCGGTGGATGGACAGGCGACGAAACGAATGGTTGCAAGTACGGTACGACGAAATTGTTGCTAGGAATTCTTGAACCCAAGTAGTAAATTGTTGAGCGTTGAACGACGACGAATATAAGTATTTACGAACGAACATCAGTTGGTGGCTTGTGGTTTTCTTAATTTCGACCGAACTCTATGGTTTTCTAGCGCGTTATCCCTACATTCCACCCTTCTCGATTCCCTCCTTTTCCGCGCAGGTTTGCTTTTAAGAAAGGGAAAACGGAGGGTAACGAACTAAAGTGGAAAATAGGACAAAACGAAATGTTAAGGGAAAATTAAATTACAATAGGACGAAACATCAGCGATGCATGAAATCGCTAGGAGTTGGCCTCTCAGAAGAGCCTTTCACATAGGAAGGATACCCCAAATTGATAACAAAAACAAAAGGTCACAAAGAGAACACCCCGCACGCTTTTAGCGAATCCTTGCGCAAGTGAGGCCGGGCCTAGCCAGCGCTTTCATGTACGACTAAGCGGGACCCCAACTGTTTCATTCACACATCTCTAGGGTCAGTCCAACCCACTAGTTATAAAGTGCCGGGTTATAAATTACCGAACTCCGGGCTCTCTACCATGAGTACTGACAGTAACCGATCAAAAGACAAATCATGACATAACAAAAATATCAGAGCAACCATCGGCAAACTCGCACGCATTCATAATTATTACGAGTATAAACAAAATATACAAAATTTATGTAGGCATTGACAGTTGACATATTTGCACTGGCATAACAAAGACTGACACAAATCCAATATTCGGTCACTACATGTCAGGGATCGACTAATCGGATTGATTAGCAATATCGGCAAGATGGCTCTTTTCAAAGACACAAAAAACCATAAAAAACATAAAGATATATCTCTGCGTATGTCAGTTCTGAACTTTAACCAGCCTCTGCTACGTTAAATCGAGATATTAAATATCAATATCAAATATAGCACAGTACATATTCGAAACAAGTCACCCTGCCAAATATTAATAATCATAATCACCCGGTTCAAATAAATAGTAGGAGCATAACGTTATATGTATCACATTACCACAAAAACAAAGAAACATGTCGTGACAAAACATTAGTATAAGGTAATTAATTCTCAATGCCAAGTGCAATATGTAACAATCAACCACCTAACGTACGTCACTCGCCCCTAGATGAAGCACCCTGTAAATAAACAGTAACATATTCAGGCAAACAAAAGCGAAATGTGCCGCAATAAGTTCAATTATAAATTAAAATGTAGTTCTGCATACTTGTATTGAATATCGCCCCTAAGGGAACATACAGTATCTAAATATAAATAAAAACACGTAAATCGGCCAGTAATTCATGTAGCCAGCGCTTGGAACAAAGGAGTACTGTAAATTGGAAAACAACATATTTATGTAGAATCTGTATGCATTTAATTCAAAGTATGACCAGTATAATTAAAAGTGCAAGTTGTAACTAGAATGTGTCATAAATGGCAATAATCATGCTGTACGAGAATAACATTAAATTGGCAAATAATCGAACACGATCATATGATTATTAGATGGACGCAATAGACGTAGAGATACAAAAACGAGTACATCACCTTTGTAATTGTCGAAGCTGCACTCACTATTCGCAACGTAAAAATTTACTTCTGCTCTCAACAAAAGGACAAATACCTCTCCTTAAATCTCCCCTTTTTAACCAAATCTTAAGACGAAAATTGTTAATATCGACCGCGCTCCGAGACGTCGGGTCGATAGGGATCATTAAGTTACCTCGCATGCGTTATATTTGACACTTTTATTGTAAATTATAGCCCATTTCAATGTAGAGCAGCGAAGAAAAAAAACACGTGTTCCGCGGAAACGAAAGAAAGCGCAATCTTGACTTTTTTTCGTCGCGCCAGGGTCGGTTTCGGCGAGGGTTTCGGGAATATTTAAATCGAATTTTGGCGGGCAAATTCGGTTCCATCACAAGATATAAGTAGTTTACCCACAAACTGTCATGAAGTTATGACAATGTTTGTGGTCAGACCAAGAATTTCCCTTGGAATTCTTTTCCCATTTTCAAATGTCGTCGATATTAGGTTTTTTTCGCACCCCCATTCAGTGGTGCACCATTTGGGGTACTAATTTTGGAAATATTTTTACTTTACCTAGGTAAAACAACAATTTCCACCATCTGAGAAATAAGATGCAAAATAGTATATTAAGATACAAGTGTATAATCAAGTCTTTAAAGTACGCGTAACGAGTTTAAGGGCACGACGCAAAGCGGAGTGCCTTTAACGTTGCAAGTGCTTTAAAGATCAATTATACACGTGTATCTTATAGTATTTTTTATTATACCTGCAGTATAATTTAAAAATAGGAAATACAATGAAGTCATATTGACGTTATACTCGAATACATGTCTAATTAAGTGGGCTGGGTGTTCGTAATTTCACGATTGCCATGGAAATGTCACTTGACGTTTGCTTATAAAAATCATCGTCTTTGTGAATTAAACGATTTCCGTTGAAAAAGATAATACACCGCCCATTAAATCGATTGTTGTAAAATCTAAACAAACGTTGGTAGGTGTAAAATCCAACTCCAGTAAAGCCTATTATAAAGAATATGAAAAGTCCATGGGTGAATAGGAAGTTACTTACGAATACAGTCTTAAATGCATCCATAATGCTGGCATATATGAAGGAAATGTCAAAGGTATTTAAATCTTCTATCTTTTGGTACATTCATTCAAAACTTTAAAGCAATGCTGCGATTAAAAAGTGGAACAGATTTGGAAGCATACCCTAAATTACGCGCGTTTGTGAAAGCTTCAACCAAAGGATAGGTACAAAAGCCAAAGAAATGTTCTGCATTTACAGAAAGCGACCTAAGAGGATTTTTATTTCATCCAGATGACAGTTTCAAAAGTCATACTTGAAGTATCGTTACTTAGCAACTTTAAAGCACGTGTGTTTTAAAGGCCCTTTTTCGCACGCATTTGAGTGTTTAAAACGGAGATTGTGATTCAGGTATAATAAAAAATACTGTAAAGATTTTGAGTTCTAACACGAAGTTGTGCTTTTTACAATTAACAATTTTTTGCACTGTCGTTTTTGCAAAAACATACTAGTCCCCTTTGAAAAATCCCAACTGTGGGCTATAACTCAAAAACCGTACGTCATGGGAAAAAGCGAAAAACGTACCCTAATGCAATTGTCGAGTAGCCCAAATAACTTCTGTTGGTTGTTTTTGTGATATTTCCAAAAATATGTGATATCGTCCCAACACAAATTATACCATTTTTTGAAACAAACGCGGTTGCCACGTTACCATTTCAGATAGTTAATATGGCAAAGCGTGATCAAAGTCCTTTGGAAAACAGTTTCTCAATATTCCTACCTTAGACCATATAGTACATGGACTGCTACTAATAACCTATAAATTAACAAATGTCAATTAATTAATCGCCTAGATATGGCAAAAAAACAAACCTATTCATATTTGTGGCCGTATAGAAGATAATCAAGAGTATGTAAAGCTTCCCGTACTACAGGGTTACCATAAAAGTTACTCTTTACGCGAACCGAGTGGTGTTCATATGACTTTAGTTTACCCTGAGATTCACATACCCACGACTACAGTGCCCTCTATCCGTGACCATCCATTTTGTATTGAAAGCATAGGGCTAATAGCAGTCTATTTACTATATGGTCTAAGATTCCTACTGATAAAAGTTATTACTAGACTCAAATGGGTCTATAGGAAAGCGGCGATTACTAGAGAGAATGAAATAAAAGGTATTCCTAGCGGGACATCGGAATGGGAAAACCCTGTAAATATATTGCTGTGTGCACTGATCCGTAGGCCAGAGAGACCGTACACAAAACACCAAAGCAAGAACCTAGCTAAATCTTTCCCTTTACTTATTAACACGGCACGAAACCTCTCGCCAGCACAGAAGAGAGATTCGAAATATCCAAATAAAAGGAATCCTTACACAGTTCACAATTTTCAATGAATACACTTTACACAAACGACGTTCCAATAAAAAAAAACTCAACTTCAAACTGAATCACGTTGAAAACACACTTATAGAGGGGTCGACAAACACCTCTCCTTGCAGCCCCGTTGATGGCCAAAACGTAGAACAAAAACTAGCCGCGAATTCAGCTTCCGGCTTCACGAACGAAACTTCTTCTATCTTCAATCTCACATTGGATGAAAACTCTCAATGCTGGCTGTGGCTTCAAAACAAATAATCATCGATGGAAAGAAACACAACAAATTCTTCAACAAAACGTAGTTCTGCGTAGACTGTGGCTAAAAGCGACGCTTTTCTTCTTAACGTCTTATTTACGGCCAAACTCTTCTTCCGACAATCAAAATTCCCCTCAACGTACGTTAATAGACCAAAAAATAGAAGTGGAATAATTTTTATAAATCAATTTGTTATCAGA
The DNA here is from genome assembly GCF_008802855.1 of Photinus pyralis. Taxonomy (NCBI): domain Eukaryota; kingdom Metazoa; phylum Arthropoda; class Insecta; order Coleoptera; family Lampyridae; genus Photinus; species Photinus pyralis. The sequence continues at coordinate 25,391,413 of NW_022170663.1, forward strand.
CATTAGAGATAAATCCAAACTTAAATTGTAGGAAAAAAAAATTTCATCTCTCTTAACTACACAGAAAAGGCGATAAATCACATCCACCTGTCAATTAAATTAAACATTTACAATTGATAACAGATAAATAGCCAACAATTCCCAGAAATTCTACGTTAAATAAAATAAAAATGTAAACAAAAACAACCTTGACCGCTTCTTGGTTTGGCACAATAATCCCCATGCCGTTACATAGACCAACCACAAATTACTAAAATTTAATTACAAATGTTAATTACACAAAAAATGACCGCCCTTGTCCATCTTTCTGTATCTTTCAGATTTCTGAAAATTTCATCCTGCCAGACAAAATAAACACAGCAATATCTTGCCCGCAATCATCATGCAACGTGTTCACATCTTTCTCTCGTCCGTCGAGATAATATTTTTACCGTTTCCCCACCGAAATCGATGACTAAGGTTTTGTTACATTAACATACATTGGCTTCCTTGTGCACCACACAAGATTTAATCATTGATTTGATATTCTGTGAAAAGTTGTTGTAAAGATATTGATGCATATCGCGCACCTGCAACCCGATGTCCCAGGATGTCCAGGAAACATAATCAGCGCAGGAGTGCCCCGACAAATAAATCGTTATTATTATATTCCCAACTTGTAAAAACTTAAATATACTCGCATATATTAAACGGTTTCCTGCTGCGACTTGGAACTACACGAACTTCATGCTAGCAATTTTTCAACGTTAAGTAAACCGTAATCAGGGCAAATTGCTGCGTTTTGTAAGTTCCTGAAACAAATTTTAAAAAACGCACATTTTGCAACTTGTGGAGGCATAACTCCCAAACCATCCAGTTTTGGGTAGCAGTTTATTTGAGAAAAGGCCAAAGAATCTCAAGAATCTTAAGGATCTGAAGAGTTTTAAGCGTTTGAGAAATCAAAAAAATTGGAAGAAACGCTGAAACATCAGAAGAGTTCTAACAATATGATGGATCTTAAAGAATGTAAAGAAATAATTAAGAATTTGATAGATTGGAGGAATTTTGAGAAACTGAACAATAGGACGCATGAATGTTAGAAATATGATTCGATGGATTTTTTTGTTTTTTTTTTGTTTTTCTTAAGTGGGGGTTTGTTTATCATTAAAAACAACTTACCTGCTTATTAATTTTTAGTAGGAACAGCTACTTCTGTAAAGGTATCGGGTACGAGTAATTCTTACCTTATATACTTTACCTTTCACATTTTTAACTACTTCGATACAGAAAATCTTGTGCATCACACGTCCATAAAAATGTTTTGCGAGTAAACTTGCAGGCCGAAGCGAAGCTCATTCTCTAGACTTGTGATACGAATAACTATCGTTGGTTTTTTTTTCTTTTTACGTTCGAATAGCAAATAATGTAGCGATAATGTGCGCATCGAAAGTTGTAGAAGAAGAAGGTATAACCCCGCTGTAGTCGTAGGTTTAAAAATTCGTAGTAGGCGAAGGTCTGAAAATATGACAAAAACTTTCAAGTAAAAAGTTGGTGAGAGTAACTTGGTAGGGCGTTTAGAGACGGCGGAGGTACCGAGTTACCGATCGGCATGGCTGTTTCAGCGACCGGTGCAGAGAATGCACCCCGGCCCTTGTGCTATTATGCCATCATGCAGAATTTTCCAGATTGCGCTTTTAAATGGTATGGTGGGTTGTTTTGCATATTTGACAAATATTTTGAATTATACAGTGAACGATTTTTTAAATGCGACACCCTGGTTCCATAACGCACTTTTTAATACATGTAAAACCAATAAAAAATTAGTTTTCGTATTGTAATTTAAAAAAAAATCGCATTTGTAAGCCTTTGCCTATTGTTAAAATGCCTTCATAAATTTTGATTTCAGGTGTCGTATCATCTTTTGTTGAATATGTTTTCTATTCAATATTTAAAAGTTTATTTACAGTGTGTTTTCAATACAGGTTGTTACGTTTTTTTCTTACATATTTAAATTCCCATTGTACATTTGATATTCCCCATTTAAAAATGTATGTTATTTCTGTAGTAAATTTGTTATTATACCCTAGCTTAATTTTCACCACTAGAGACCATCCCAGTGTTTCTTATTGCCGTAGTCCTTTGTTTCGCCACCAGAGGTCATTGATATCCCTTCTTTAATTCGGTATTGCGTGCAGTTGTATTTCTTTTCCCTTCAGTGAAGATAGTGCCTTCGTGTTGTTTGGTTGAAAATTAGTTTTCTTCGGTACGCCATTAATTTTCTGACTTCGTGTCTACCTGAAACGGGCTTATTGGATTTCGCTATATCTCTTTGGAGTGGTCCCTCTTTCTCTTTTTGATGTATATATGGCTGTGTTCCATTGAAGCGCTCTATGAGGATTTGTATTTGCACATAATCAGTACGAAGTATGTACATTTATGACATAGCATTTCTCTTAATACGTATTTTTTAGGGCTTTATCTTCCCTCAACCCTCAAACTTTGTACATAGTTTTCTCTCCAGTCTCTCTTTTAAATTAGGTACTTTTACGTTATGGATTTTTCACTCCACGGTTATGGTCTACCTGAATATTACCTGTTACATACTAATGTAATGTAATGTCAGATACTAATCTGTATGCCCTATCTTACTTTTTTTGGGAAAAATTTTCCTTTAGAGCAATTTGTTCGATGAAATGGCAAAAGACATTAGGCGGAATGTACCTTTTCTTATCATTTTCGTTTTCTTCAGTTTTTGATAACATAACTATACCTTTGTTTGAAGCATATAGGTGTAGAAGGTATGCGTCCATATAGGTACTTCATATACAGGTGTTTTTTTGGGAGCTTTAGTTAAACGTTTCTGGGAAAGTAAAATAGGTAGGTTTTTGAAAAGTTGAACTTAGGAGTTACTCTGAAGGCCGAATCGATGTAAAATATTTTCAAAATGGCCACACTTCCGGAAACACCGGAAGTAGATAGTAACTTCGTTATTTTAAATGCCAACCCGCATTTTTTATTGCATTTTTGGATTCTACGTGAAATTTCAATTCTTTTGATACCCATATGTCGATATCTGCGATTTATGGTTTTTAAGTTATTTTGACTTTAAGAAAAAAAATTGCGGATGCAGATGGTACCTTGATAATTGATTACTTGAAAACGGTTGTAGTCATGGCAACCCATTTTTATCAGTGCATAGAGAATGAATAGGGCTTTCTTTTAGTGTACTTAAAAAAAAGTTAAGTTGCGCACAACCGCACCTATGGAGATCCAAATTTAAGAAACTTCAAAGTCTATAAACTCAGTTTTTTTAAATGGAATGACCATGTTCTTAATATTGCATGAGATAGAGAATCGAAATTGGCATATTTTGACTATACATGTTCCTATAGCTACCTTTAACAGTTTCTGACTTATTCCCATTTTATTGAATTGACACTATTTTTTTCGGATTTTCTTTTTAGTAGTCGGCCATGATTTTAAAACAATCGAATTTTAAACAAATCTAGTGACACTAATCCGTCACCTACTGTTATAGGTGAACATAGGTTTTTCAAAAATCGAAAAATGACTCGGAGTGGTTTCATCTATTTTGGAATTTAATAAATTGTTATTTATGGTAAAATGGACAGAATCGCGACACGTGGTTGCCGTACATTCATTCGAACACTGGAACGAAATTGTATCAATTTTGGAAATGTTGTACCCCCAAATGCACTACAAACCGTTGAAGCACAAGTGATACAAAGCTCTACAACAGAATATTTAAGAGAATGAATTGAATTGCAAATGCAAGATTAACAAAATATATTCAATGCAAAATATAAAAAACTTCGTTGAAACATTTTTGGTATGGAATTGTTGCTAGAACAGATATCGCATTACCTCTCTTAATTTCCAGACTTATACGTTGTTTAAGAAATTCAGTTGAACGACTGTCTAGATTTTTCAAAAATTTTCCATCCTATATCCTTAACAAAAAACTTATTTATTAATGAATTAATTAGGCTACAATAAATGATATTAACGAATCCATTCCTTGATTTGTTTAAAATTCGATTGTTCTAAAATCATGGCCAACTACTAAAAAGAAAATGCGAAAAAAATCGCATCAATTCCTAGATCAATTCAATGAAATGGGAATAAATCAGAAACTGTTAAAGATAGCTATAGGAACATGTAATATCAAAATATGCCAATTTCGATTCTCTATCTCATGCAATAATAAGAACAGGGTCATTCCATTTAAAAAAACTGAGTTTATAAACTTTAAAGTTTCTTAAATTTGGATCTCCATAGGTGCGGTTGTACGCAACTTAACTTTTTTTTAAGTGCACCAAAAGAAAGCCCTATTCATTCTTTATGCACTGATAAAAATGGGTTGCCATGACTACAACCGTTTTCAAGTAATCAATTATCAAGGTACCATCTGCATCCGCAATTTTTTTTCTTAAAGTCAAAATAACTTAAAAACCATAAATCGCAGATATCGACATATGGGTATCAAAAGAATTGAAATTTCACGTAGAATCCAAAAATGCGGGTTTGCATTTAAAATAACGAAGTTACTATCTACTTCCGGTGTTTCCGGAAGTGCGGCCATTTTGAAAATATTTTACATCGATTCGGCCTTCAGAGTAACTCCTAAGTTCAACTTTTCAAAAACCTACCTATTTTACTTTCCCAGAAACGTTTAACTAAAGCTCCCAAAAAAACACCCTGTA
>NW_022170663.1:25396215-25411492 GCF_008802855.1 Photinus pyralis
AACTATTTAAGTGAAATTTGATACTTAGGCGCTTGGAACAAAGGAAAATCTAACATTAGTTTTAAAATTTAGGTTTGCGCATGCGCAGTTCCAACGTTCTTATTTAGAAAAGCATTGAAATGAAATTCTTCTCATAAACTGAAATTGAAGTAGCACGTCAACAATGGATTGCCCATGTGCAACGCTATCTTTCATATTTGTGGGCGGATTTTTACGATTTTAACAGAAGTTGCATCTTACAAATGGGAAATGAATGCAAGTGGAAATGCGCTTTATGTAAATCGTTTACGATTACTTTTTAACTTGTTGCAATTGATAATTAATTCTCCTTTGTAGTAAAGTATAGGTACCATAATATTTGCACAAATTTAAACCGAAAATGTTGTTGCATAAAAATGAACATTATATTATATAATAAACGATCTACGAGTGTAGTTGACTACTTAGAAAGGCAGCTCTCTGAGCGAGATGACGAAATTACCAGTTTAAATAAGGTAATTAACCACCTGAAACAAGAAATCGATTCACTACTCCAATTTAAGAAAAAAAATTAAAAACCAAATGGACGAAAAATTAAATGATAGTATTTCTATGGAAAACTCACTACAAGATGAAAACTCCAAACTGTTAACTTTGGTGTATAATCTAAAAGATATCCAAAGATATTGAAGATCTTAAGAACGAATTAGGCAGTTTGAAAAGCCTCTGCTATCAATCTAATACTAGGGATTATTTTACTCAAACAGATGCACTTGTTAATTGCACGGAAATAATTAATATAAAGGAAAAATGCTTCCCTTCAGACCTGTACAACTGACACACCATACAAAAGTACCCAAATATTCATTAACAAATCCGACGCGGAATCTCAGACGATGAACCAGATTATTAATTCTAAGATTGACAGGGGTGTGCGGTAAATTCGCCCCGGTAAATTCGCCCCCGAAAATTCGTCCCCGGAATATTTGCCCCCAAGTAAATTCGCCCCCGGAATATTCGCCCCGACAAATTCGCCCCGTAGCATACGCCCCATAACATTTATTAACTCTCGGAAGTAATAGGTTGGTTTAAATTAATTAAATAAATATTTGCAAAAATTACGATATTTGGAACTCAATACGGCGAGACTGACAACTCGAAATTGTTCATATTCAATCGTCTCTCACCTGGGCTGATTCAACGGTTCAACGTCAACCGTATGTTTACAATACATTTTACAACAAATTGCGTTTACAAAGGAGTCTAATTACTCAGCCATTTATGGATGTATTGAAATGTTTTTGGCATCAATGTATAAACAGAGGATGATTGTTTCTTTAGACTTACATTTGAAAATTGTCCAGATTTGATGTAAATTTGTGTTGAAAAACACCAACATTGATGAAGTTTGCTGAAGTATCAAATCATAATTAAAATAATCTAACTCGAAACATCCCATTTCTTTAAAATATAAAAAAAAAGTTTGCTTATATATTTATTAGTTAAGTAGCAATTAGTCTGCTACGGTACTCTTGTACTCGTTCCAAATTCAGCCCGTCGGATCAGCCTTAAATTTAAGAATTTTGGTAAAAAATGTGCAAATGCCAGAAAAGTTGTAAAATGTCCAAAATATCCACTTGAGATCCAAAAATGTTCAACGTTGACCATTTACCAAAAATTTAGACCTTGAAAAGACAATGAATTTAGTAGGTATATACTTTGTGTCCTACTATTATGTATAAAAATGACAATACATACACGTTTTTATTACTGATACCATAAGAGTTCCTTTTTTGCTGTTGTCAGTTCGATTTTTAGATTTTTGTACTTACGAAAGGTGAAATATTGTGTTTGATTTACAATAAAATAAACTCTTCGTCTATTAGGATTTTAATATTTAAAATCTTAGAAAATCGTGCACAATAGTATATTAAGATACAAGTGTATAATCAAGTCTTTAAAGCACGCGCAACGAGTTTAAGGGCACGACGCAAAGCGGAGTGCCTTTAACGTTGCAAGTGCTTTAAAGACTAATTATACACGTGTATCTTATAGTATTTTTTATTATACCTGCAGTATCATTTAAAAATAGGGAATACAATGAAGTCATGTTGACGTTATACTCGAATACATGTCTAATTAAGTGGGCTGGGTGTTCGTAATTTCACGATTGCCATGGAAATGTCACTTGACGTTTGCTTATAAAAATCATCGTCTTGGTGAATTAAACGATTTCCGTTGAAAAAGATAATACACCGCCCATTAAATCGATTGTTGTAAAATCTAAACAAACATTGGTTGGTGTAAAATCCAACTCCAGTAAAGCCTATTATAAAGAATATGAAAAGTTGTTTCCATGGATGAATAGGAAGTTACTTACGAATAAAGTCTTAAATGCATCCATAATGCTGGCATATATGAAGGAAATGTCAAAGGTATTTAAATCTTCTATATTTTGGTGCATTCATTCAAAACTTTAAAGCAATGCTGCGATTTAAAAGTGGAGCAGATTTGGAAGCATACCCTAAATTACGCGCGTTTGTGAAAGCTTCAACCAAAGGATAGGTACAAAAGCCAAAGAAATGTTCTGCATTTACAGAAAGCGACCTAGAGGATTTTTTATTTCATCCAGATGACAGTTTCAAAAGTCATACTTGAAGTATCGTTACTTAGCAACTTTAAAGCACGTGTGTTTTAAAGGCCCTTTTTCGCACGCATTTGAGTGTTTAAAACGGAGATTGTGATTCAGGTATAATAAAAAATTCATTTTTTAAGTAAATCTAACTACCTAATTAAACAATAATACAAAACTTTTTTTGTTTTTTTGGGGGCGAATTTACCGGGGCGAATTTTCGGGGGCGAATCATCCTACAATCACCAGCACATACGACAATTCTGGATGCGGTGGTCCAGAGACTATTTAACATCTCTTCAAGTGAAAACAAAAACCAAGTCCTCAGATGCTTCGTTAACAATTGCCCGCTAAAGTACCAAAGTACCAAAACGTATAATACGATGTTTATTAGGCATAAAGCAGCGAGAGTCATGCAGACCACATTTCATCACATCACATAATATCGTCACCCTTCTGTCCCTATACATATTCAACCACCCCCCAACCTCAATTAAAAACCAGTACACACAAAGATTTTAAAAGATCAATAAAAAATATTCTAAGCGAAAATGCTTTTTACACCGTCGATGAGTTTGTAGAAGTATGCAAGTGCTCCAGGTTAGTAATGTTAATGTTTTCGTTGTGGACGTCAGCAAGGGAAATTAAAATCTGCGGGGTCGATCATCGTTCATGAATCTACTATCGCTGTATAAGAAAAAACTAGCCTTCTAAGAAAGTAATCTCTTTCGTAATCTCGGCTGACATTGTAGTCAGGGAGACATTTCTGAAAAGTGCATGCCTAACGGCAACAGGCGGTTTTAGACTAATTTGCCCCCGCTGAAAACGATGCGCCCTGTTGTCAGACCCGCACACTTTCGTAAATAATAAATAAATATAAAATGGGGAATGTGTGGCCAGTGTAGTAAAAATACGACGAAAAAGAACGACTTTTTCACTGTTTTTGGACTTTCCAGGCGCCATCTTGATATTTAGGCCCCACGCAAATGGCTTTGCCGGAGGTCCCCACCTCGGTGCCCACATACTTAAATGTTAACTTGACCATATGAATAAGTACATATTAGACGCCGACAACCGGCCAGAAAGAAAAAAAAATTACGAATTTTTGCATTTTTGACGTTTTTAAGCGGATTTTGGTATTTAGGGCCTTAATACGAATACGAAAGTGTGCCTAAACGGTGTCGTCGTGTGTACTAGATGTTATTCTACCCTTAAACTACCCAAAACGTTCAGTGGCGTGCCTTGTGGGCTCGAAATAACCGAAAAACGCCAATTTCGCCCGCCATCTTGGATTTAAGGGCTTAAATGCCAAAATCGGGTTTGGCAACAGGGCGCATCGTTTTCAGCGGGGGCAAATTAGTCTAGAACAGCCTGTTGCCAGTTTGTAGCATAAAACGCCGTTAGACATGATTTAGAGAGCCTTTTTCAGAAATGTCTCTCTGACTTATTGATTATTGAAAGGTATATCGTTAGCCTTCTCAAACACTATGCACTCGGTGTACTTCGATGTACAAGTGTACTCCGGTTCCGTCCTTTGTAACAACAAAATCAGAAATCGCAGCACTTAACTGTGATCAACTCAATCGTATGTCTCTCCGGAATGTACAGCAAATTTTACACCCGGGTTCATTTTTGGAGGTAACAAATCCGGGCAGTTTTACCGTGGGAGATCGTTTTTTATTAGCTTTGTTTTTATGTTTTCTGACAAGCCCAATTTTCACAATTTGGTTCAGCGAGAAGCCAAGTCCGGTGGGTGTGAATCGGGAAATACTTTTTCCATAATATCGACTCCACCTAACAGATTTAAAATAGCTGGTGGAAGCACACCCTTAGACTTCTCGAAGCTCCTGAATTGTTTCATCAGCAACCCCAGATAAATATAGGTAAGCGACAAACACCGAAACACACAACCGAAAAACTTTAAAGTCGTAAGAAAGAATTTTCGACCCTTTGTGCTATATGCGCATCTAAGCAAGGCGCACAAAGGGGTACACAATACAAGTGCGGCAGAACAAATGAGTAGCAAGGTATTCCCTTTAAACGTTGAGTGAAGGAATCTGATTCCTTCACTCCACGCTTTAAGTCTGTGCTCAGATGCCCTCTCTCTGAGGAGATTTATTTTAGGTTAAGCTACGGTCGTTTGAGGTCTCAATCGAAAGGTTGTCGACAATAGGAGTTTACGATTTAATCATCTGTCATATGTAAGAGTGCAATCGTACACCTATGTGACTAACGAAAAGCTAATTGAAAGAGGGGGATGATATTATGAGTCTGCAGATGATTCTGCAATATAATTTTAGGGTGACTCGAGCGTACTTCCATGCATCAGGAAATTGCCACCCAGTACACAGTAATTTATTGTAATGAACTGCACAACATAAGGACACACATTTTTTTAACTGAGAACTGAAAACTGGAGGATTTAAGAGTTGCAATAAGTAACTTTTCATTTTATACACACTTCCTGTGTATGGATCAATTCGATTATACATGAGCTTTTGGATTGTGAAAAGCACGACAAGGAAGTCACACTAATAGCTTTAACAAATTTGAAGTATGAAAGACTCACGCGACATGTTTTATTTTTGCGGTTGAAATTCGAGAATGATCGAGTGGAAAAATGACGGCGAACTTTCGTTCTCTTTCAAGGGCTTGTTAACAATCTACCAAAATGCGAAAAAAGCTTCTGCATAGGTCAGTTAAAGTTGAATATTAGACTATTGGAACGTACGACGTGCCACAGAGTATCTAGGCTTGCATTATTAATCACATGTTTAATCTTGCCCAAATGTTTGGCACGTTTGGGTTCAGTAGGGCGATTACTACACCCGGACAGCCATAATTAAAGGATTTGAAGCGGGTCATTACATTAATAATTCACCTAATTCAACAAGTCCGGCTTACATCGTGTTTCAGGGACCTACTAAAGTGTAACCTTTCACGTTACGTATTAGAAGGGTGGTGTTAAGATCTTAATACTATCAATAAAAGAGATGTACATTAGCCATTTTGCACAAGTTCAACGTCGGCACGGCAATTTTACGCCGTTTGATCGACAAGATAGCAAAGGGGGCGGGGGTTGCTAGAATTTTTCCACTCGATCTTAATTGCTCTCTTCTTTTATGGACATGGAACTACGTGACTGTAATAGATGAGTTAAGTTCATTCGTATCTCTGTTGACATACTTATCTAATAAAAATGATCAAAGCTCTAAACTTGTACATTATTATTCAACAGTCATAATCGCACATGCCGTGGTTTGTTTCACGTCAGTTATCTCGTATAAAGCTTTCCGCTCGAGCTCCTTGGGAGGTCGAAGGGTTATTATGTTCTCCTGTGGAAAACCCTTCTCGGATTTAGTGTATGTGCATTGTCCCCTGTCGACATTTCGCAGTTAGATAGATAACAATTCGTCAGTGAATTACGAAGTAAGTAGTTTCGTAGAAGCATTCCGAAATACGCAACCGGTTATGTTTTACAAATTAAAAGGCAACGGAAAGGTTATATTTTATAGCTATATTTAACCTTTGACCAGGATTCAGAGCATCAAAGGGTCAATAAGAAAGTAATAACTTTCACGGCACGTATTCGTGAGTGTTGGTGGTGTTTTCGCACAATTCACTCAATTTATGGCACCAACGGTTAATTAAGTTTGCTATTGACCTACCGCTTAAATAAGTTCAACTTGTTTAATGCTAATTCTCTCCCATTATGACTAATATGATATATGAGTTAAAGGCAGTAGCGGATTTACAAATTTGCCGCCAGTAGGCTATTCCATTTTTGCCACCCCTACTGATTGACTGAAATTCGGTACCTTATTTCGAAATATTAATTACATTTATTCTAACAATGAAATTGCAACTTTGATGTGTGTTCTATCGTCTTCATTAAAACAGCTTTTTCCTCTTATTAGCATGATTATTGTTAACTAGGCCCTAGGGGATCGTTGTGTCAGTTTCTAAATTATTTTTACAACCCATGGTTTAGTGAAAATTACACGAGAAATTTAATTTTTGTAACTTCTGAGCTAAAAAAAGCGCAATCATGTGCACAGCTTACACAAAACTATTAAATTTCAATAGTAATATTAGATCGCGTAATTTTTCATATACAGACGTGTATACTGCAGTACAGTACCAAAATATTGAGATTTTTGTTAGTTTTTAAACACTCGTTTTCATTGTTTAAATAGGTTGAGTTTTTTTAGCTTCCTAGCTTGAGCTAGGTGGCCATTACGATCACCGTTTTTTGAACTTGTCAAAAGTTCATAAAATGTCGACGTTTATTTTAAGCAACCTTTGAAGAATAACAGTTTTGTTCCGAGATGACGGTTCGACGGTTTTGTTCAAATTTTGGATCTGTATATTAAGCATACGCAAACGAAAAACAACGAACCGGAACTAGTTCACGCAATAGAGAAGATTATGAGGACCTTAAGTTAAAAAATTAATGGTAGTTGAGTGGAAACAGGCTTAAGTACTTTGTGTTTTTTGGGTTGCTAAATCGAAATTTTTAACTTCCTACCAAAAATTCCCTCCGCAACCCCCCTCCAAATTCTGATTAAGAAAAAAACAATTTTTTTATCGTTTGTTTTAACCGCCTCCCTCCTTTAATCTCTTATTTTTCAACATCTAGAAGTCAACCCTCAACCTCCAACTTTTCCTCGCCTATTTTCAGACAAGCTGAAAATTAAGAACGCATCTACATATTTAAAAAATATAGACTTTGAAAAAAGAAGAGAGTTCAGTTTCTCTACAACTACCATAATTGATTATATCGTCCTATACTGAGGGGGGGGGGCATTTCATACCCCCAGACCCCCTCGGTGATATGATGTTCAGCCTGAATACGCTTTTCCATTAAAAACTTTTCCAATAATTATGGTGTAAGTGATATAATACTAGACATTTTGGTGAAGAATATAGAACCGAGGAGTCTGGGGGGTTGGGGTTGCGAATAGTCTCCAAGAAAGACACATCATAGAACCGACGGCACTGGGGGCATTCCATACCCCCCATTGATGCCTTTTGATTCAAAACGTTCAGCCCTTAAAACTCTTTCCAAAAATAATGGTGTAAGTGGTAAGGATATACCACATTTTTTGCTAAAGAATATAAAGCGGGGGGTCTATCACAATATCGTCCTATACTGGGGGGTATTCCATACCCCCACCCTCTCGGTGATGTATTCTGCTTCAAAACGTTCAGTCCTTATTAAGTTGCTATAAATATGACACGACAGATCGCACTGGGTAGAACTCTCGACTAACATGGCTGTTGTTACAGGTGTAACAGGGGAGGGGATGAACCAAGAAATTGAAAATGAAAGGCAGCGATAAATAGGCAAGGCCACGAAAACGCCACAGTTATTGTCTGATGTCCCGGTGTGCGTACGACACCAAGGTGCATGCTCTGTGTAACGCTAACGCCCTATCCCGCTCTACGTCAAAATATCATATGATGTTTTTGTCGCAAATTTTGTCTACTTTCCGAATTTCCACATAGTTTTTCTCTATACAAAATAACGGTTTTTTTTTTCTAAAAAACATATTTTTCGCGATTTTTTCAAAGTTTAGGGGGTTGCGGGGGGGATTTTTGGTGGGAAGTTGTAAATTTGGATTCATCGACACGGAAAACATACAAAAAGTCTATGTTCATAACTACCATGAATTTTTCATCCTAAAATTATACAGGGTGAGTTTTTTTTCCATTTTAAGCATTGGGATCTCGGAAACCACAAGATATACAGATTCGGTTCAATGAGAAAAGAGTTGTCGTTTTAAGAGCTTATTTAAGATATGCTTTTGTTTTTTGAAAAAAATCCACAGTTCACTAGATATGAGCGAAAAAGAGATTTAGTGATTTTTCATTTAACTGTTGTAGAATCGTTATTATTAGAAATACAACAAAATGGCACGAATAAAGGTTTTAAACATATTAATGCTTAACATGATGAACATACTAATTTATTTTTAGATCTTACAATTTTTGAGTTATAATACAAACCTTAATTTTTTTAAATGGTAGTCATAATTGGCTTTGATTTAAAAAGGACAAATTTTTCTCTTTATAACGATATAAGGCTTACTAAACGTACTTTAATAAATAAACGCCCTGCATTAATTTTCGTATTGTTAAGAGGCAAGTAAACAGAGGTAGCCATGGAAAACAATATCTGGTGAGGCAGGTAAGAGTGTAACTGTGGCACATTTAACATAGGTATTTAAAGGCCATCTTCAAAAATTCACTATGAAAGTTAAATTAATAATCATATTCAATATCTATTAAAAGTAGATCTTATCATTCCATGGAAAACAATAAATAAACAAAATACTGCTGTTCATTGTTGGACTTGAAGGCCTCTAAGAAAACTTAGATTTAATGTTTATTGGATGGCGAATTTTTATACCTTTCATTTACGGCGAAAATTGGACAGGCCAATGTTATCTTCATTTTCTACCAAATGAATTTCAAGATATGTAGGATTGTTATGGTTTAGATTTGGAAACACAACGTAATTTACGTTGGTTTCAACATAACGGTGCCCCGCCGCACAATTAACTGCAAGATAATTATCATAATAGACAGTAATTAAGAGAACAAAAATGTTTCCCATGGCAGAATCTGTTTTTACTACTCTTAATAAAACAAGCAGTTCTGTATCATGTTTATTTGTCAAAGTAAGGACAATGAACCTTATATCATTGTAAACAGAAAAAATGCACTTTTTAAAAATGTGACAGCCAACTATGGTTGCCATTAAAAAAAAAGTAAGTTTGCATTATAACTCAAAAATTATAAAAGAAGAATGAATATTAATAAATGTATCTTATTAAGCTGAAAAAATCTACAATTTATACAGTCAAATGAAAAATCACTAAATCTGTTTTTCGCTCATATCTAGTAAACTGTGGATTTTTTTCAAAAAACAAAAGCATATCTTGAATAAGCTCTTAAAACGACAACTCTTTCCTCATTTAACCGAATCTCTATGTCTTACGGTTTCATTCTAATGCTTAAAGTGGAAAAAAACTCACCCTGTATATTTCCTGGACAAAACGACAAAACGGTTATTTTGATTTCGTTAAAATTTTGTATTAGATATAAAGGATGTAAGAGGTTTTTTTAGATATCTGGTTTGAGCTAGGAAGCTGTTCTATTAAGAATTTAGCACTTGATTTTCATTATCACTATGAGGATCTCGTAAACCGTAAGAGAAACAAAGTCACTTAAGTAGGCAAAGTTATGTAGAATTTTATGCTAATTAATTTTCTGTATCAAAATGGGGTCATCCCGCCTTCATTTTTTATTTCTGATCCACAAAGTACATTAAACATAAAAAGACCCGTGTGTCCTCAATTTTTATTTGCGAGTAAAATAAACCCAAAATAAATTATTGAAAAGCTGTGTTTTTAGTCCGAATTTGAAACGCTTCAGACTAAATACGTCACAAACCTACAACCAATCACGTAGAAGTGAGCTGGCAACCTTACGCGAGGGTCTGACGTTTGTCACATTTGACGTTTTGAGAGGGATGTTTAACTGCACAACCGTCTATAATTACAAGCCGTGCTGAGAATTATGGCAACACTGCATGGTAGGCCGATTTCCTAATTCAACTTGACAGATTTCAGGTGTATTTTATATGTGTTTTGGGTGAATATTCCTATTTACTTGTTTTAACAGAGCGAGATTGCGTAAATTTGTGTTACTCCGTATGGAATCAACAGAAATTATTATTCAGGTAAGTTGCTAAACGAAATATATCGATTTGTTGTCATAACCTCTAAAGCAGACTACTCCTTACTGGACCCTTTACAAGCACTTGTATTTGTTCAAAGTACCTGTACAAGCTCAAATATGACCTACACACTACATGGTACGTAAGTACGGTAAGTGTTTATCGTTAAAAAACACAATTAGTTTGTATTTCAGGTATTCTAGCACGGACATGTCAAGTCGATTTTCTGAAGGAACCGTCCCAGGAGTTCACGGTACGGGAATTTGAAGTCTACGGTGCTCCCCTCTTTAAAAGCTTCGTACCTAGACTCACTGGAGTAGCGACTGGCTTAAAGTCTGCCATTCCGAATCACTCCTGGTCGTTGATAAAACCTCGCTGATGCAGAGCGAGTTACTGTCCTTTTGCCGAAATTAAGTGCTCAAGCGTGTGCTTTACCTCGACCTCTTTCGACAGAAGTTCACCAATTTCGTAGATCTCGATGGAAAACACATTATAATGCATTTACCAATTTACAGCGTTCCGAATTTTAAAGTCAAATAAAAATGTTATTATAAATTTTTGTAAATAAATAAAATATATGTACAATTGTAAGCTGCCTAAGTAACTTTCTTCTGTATTAAAACCACCAAGGCGAAACACAGGAGAGAGGAAAAATGCCATTTTTCAAGAGAAACAAGACGCCATTAAAACTTGAATCGGCCCACCGATTGACTTTCGAACAATGTTGCCAAACTTCTCAGCATGGCTTGTAATTATAGACGGCTGTGATGTTTAACTGCATCTAGCACGAAAGTGACAAGTGCCTGTGACAGATGATGCAAGTTATAAATGCCATTCTCCTGCAATATTGCCAAGTCGTTATGTCAATCTGAATGGTTCTAGGAGCTGATTGGTCGGGCTTATTACGTCACAGAGCCCGCCACAATCATATCGTTTTGAATAAACCTTTAAAACCGCACATGTTCATTATTTTCTTGCTAATCAGCCTCTATTTTTAAATAAACTTTTACTGTCCAAAAAAATGTTTTATGGTTTCAGGTACACGCTTATTAAATTAGAACTGCGGAATTCAACTATACTGTAAACCCCCATTCCCTTTAGCTCTACAAATGGCGAAGCCCTGGCCAAAAAACCGAAAAATGTGAATTTCGATAATGCACTGGCGACCTGGCGTTCATTTATTTTCAAAGATATAAAAAAATAATTATAACAAACCTTTGGTGATTGTTTCTCATCTTTCTACATCCACTTTGTTATTTTTTATGGATGCCATATTAGATTTTTACGTCACTAGATAGAAAAAACCAGTTGCCAAATTCTTGACAGAACAGCTTCCTAGCTCGATAGTCGTACATCCTTTATGTCTAATGAACACTGCCAAAAGTCATGTTAATTTGCTGTATGTGCCATTTTATTACTAAACACTAAATTGTTTCCCACAGGAAAATTGTTGTTAACCTCTTACGGAATTCAATGTAATTTGGATGTTATATCTTAAAAGGTTATTAATTACGGGTCCATTTTTTATTTTTTATTTATTTAATTTAAGGTGTTTTTTGAAAATGACAAAATCAGAGATACCAATTACTTACAGACAATTGGAAATTAATCTTGAATTTTTGCATTAAACTTTATAATTTCTTATAGCAATAATTCCATGGTTTGCTTAAAATTATTTAACATTTTTCGTAAATTGTCTGGCATACTCTCCAATCTCCATCAATATGGTCATAGAATTATGACCATAAGAAGTACATTGTAAACTTCAATGCAAACATAACATTCAAGATTAATTTCCAAATGAATTACCAAGTATTTGGCATTTCCGATTTTGTACTTTTGTTTTCTCTATCTAGGCAGTGTAAAAATCCAATATGACGTCCATAAGGAATAAGAAAGTTGATGTGATTGACTCGAAACCCACATGCCATAAAAATTTGATTTTGGCCATAACTACGCTATTTGTAAAGTTACAAGACTCTTTGAAAGGGAAAATTGATCAGCATAAATTCTGCATAACTTGGACCATTTAAGCGACTTTGTATCACTAACGGTTTATAAGATGAAAAAATCTCACCCTGTCCAATATTTTTTTTAATTTCTGTAATATGCCAATTTTTGGGCCAAATTTGCCGCCCCCTAAAATCTGCCGCCCTAGACTCCAGCCTACTCAGTCTGCTGGTAAATCCGCCCAAGTCGTAGAACCGATGGGTATGAATAACTACCACCAAACATTGTTTTTGATGATATTCGCAGAAATATGGAGTGGGCTATTTCAATGTAATTGGAAATGACTTAAAAAAGGTGGTATATTATATATCACTAAGTTCTAACTTTCTAACCTCTTCAATGATGCACGACATCTCAGCAACGATTTGTATATTCGTAAATCTCGTATTTCCAATGTCGCATAAACCTGTCCACGTCCTACGTGAATTAATAGGCACCTCAGAGGGGTTGCACAGCAGTCGATTGTAGGTCGCATTGAAAATACCAGTAAATTCTGCGTCATTTACAAAATCAAAAACAAATTGATGGCTAATTAGCGGCGTAGGTACAAGCTTTTCGATCAATATTTGCTACGCATTAGGATGTGTTCTGTTATAAGTTTGAAACTTTATTCATTATTGTTGGAACCTGCCACGACGCTTCTCCTTGGAAAGAATTTAACTTTAATTAATTTAATTAATCTCGCGAAATTTTTAACTTTACGAGTCGCGCTAGAAAGTGTGTTTGCGATCGTTATCCAGGCAACTTTAGAATGTTTCGAAAAAGCTGGCATTAAGATTAAAAGATTAAATGATTAGTTTAAAATTCACGCAAACGATGTGCCCGCATGTCAAGGATTATGGTAATGTGTCGTTTCAGGTTGATAACCGCTCCGTATAATAAATCCTTAATTACGCAATCGCGTGCTATTTTTTTTAATATTGGAACAGTAGAAATTGACTATGATGTCACCTTGTTCATGATGCAATTTTTCAATCGCCCCTGATACGCTTGATCTAACAGAATTTCGGCTACCTTTCTGAAATCGTGTACATAAAAATGATACACAGTCCTTCCAACTTTCCCCTAACTTGTTGCACCCTTATTGCGGTTTCTTTTCATAGAGTAGTTTTATACAGGGTGGGCCATTAGTGTGTGGTTGGATGATTGTGGGTTTATTAACGCCCATATTTAAAATTTATGGTCGGGGCATGTTGAAGGACCCTTAAGGGGGATCTTACACAGTTCATTTATGAGCGTTTGCAGAGGTTTCATATAAACATTTCCCAGACTTTAGTTTCAATTAATTAATGGTAAATGATACATCGCTATCTTCACAAGGAAAGTACTCAAATACTTATTATAGATATAGATATGAAAGCCTGACTTGAAATGAACCCAAAAAAGGCGACATAAATACCCAATAGAGCACAATTGAAGCACATTAAAAAGAAAATTAGTTGATTTTTGGGATAACGGGGGCCTAATAGTAAACGGACCCGCATTTATATCGTTACCCTCACTTGCTGTAGAAGAAAGATAATGCTCATACTTCGAGAGTAAGTTCTTGTCTGAGTTATTCCTAAAAGTCAAGTTATTGATGTTTGTGCGAATTAATTTCAGTATAATATTCTGAGACGAAATTGACATTTCCCTCAATTTATTCAGAGAGATCAAATGGGAAAAGGTTTGCAACGTAATATCTAAGGACGTTTAAACATTATCAACATCCGTGTATATTATTTTGAACAAAAGTTGCTTAAAATGTGTTTACAGGGTGAGCCATTAGTGCGTAGGTGGAAGATTGTGGGTTTATTAACGCACATATTTAAAATTCATTTGAGGACTCTTAGGGCTACAACCTGAAAATTGCAATTGTTATTACACCTTGATTTATATCAAAGTTGCATTTCTTTAAATAGATTCCTCTGTATACCACAAAAGTTAGAAGACCGTGACTGCAGTGTAATCATGAAATGTATAACCATGCGCCGAACGCTCAATGTTAAATTTTTTTGTATCAAAAAAATCACTGCCTCAATTTTCATAATTTCAATCAAAGGTAACTTGATTTTTTTGAATGGAACTACCAAATTTTCTTTATTGCATCAATGTAGGTTTTGATTACCTTTCTAACGAAGTTGGTATTTCCCTACTTTTACATATCTGTTGGTAATTTAACAACTTCTAATATAATTCGCAGTATTTTTCGATTTTCAAAACCTCTCAGTATTAGTAGGCCGTTAAAAATTATGACATCAATTCAAATTATAAAACATTTACCCCAAACAAAACAAACTCAAAAACCACTTCAACCTCATCAACTTATCCACCTCGCAGGAAATTATTGATTTAGTCGTTCTTTAACGCTTAGCGAAACTGAGGTGAAGCACCATCGTGGTGAAACCACAGTTCTTTTATGATGTTCACCGGAACATTTTGAAGACGAGCAAAAAGTCGAGTACCTACTTAAATATGCATAGTAAACAAGTAAATAACACAGTTTAATTTATTTCCGTCAAATTCCATTTTTCTAAGAAACTTAACTAATCAAACAATCAACAGAATTGTAAATGCCAATGAATTAAACTGACCGATGTTATTTAATTTTATTGTGATTTAACATTTTCCAATATGGCTTATTATTCAAATTAATTAATTTAAGCTTACGCATGGGTTTAAATATAAAATTCATTCTTTAAAATGAGTTATGAAAAAGAAAGAGTTTTTGTTTTGTTTTATTTGGGGTAAATGTTTCATAATTGGAACTGGTGTTTATAATTTTTAACGGCTTACTGTTACTAATTTAAATTAAACAGTTGTATAATTATATTAAAATTTGTTTTTTTTCTGATATTCGCAAAGAAATCTTCCAGTGTGTATAGCACCATTGACTGAAGAATTTTTCTAGTTCGGTTTTTAAAAGGAGCCAA
>NW_022170663.1:25411592-25473552 GCF_008802855.1 Photinus pyralis
ATGAATATGTTGTTATTCTTTAGAATCTTTATCATAATTCGCATCTAATCTGATAATATACAGGTTTGCGTGCGTAACCTAAGAGTAAATGTCGGCGTACGTGATCGGTTACGAAATGGCATTTTGCAAACAACAACGGCCAATCTGCTCAATCTCCCATTAAATATGTATACACTTGTAGGCCATTTTTATACTGTTTCAGGTTCACCGGCAAGGACACTGGTAATTTTCCAGCAACGCTTTTTTTATATTATGCGACCTACCCCAAGGGTAGCCGCGTTCAATTATCTCCGTGATAACGTAATAAATAAAAGATATACCTACTTCGGTTTACTTTGTGGCTCTAGGGAAAACAAGAAAACGAAATACCCTCAGTGGGCAATCGCGAACTTTCATTTCCCGTCGAAATTGCGCCAAGTCTCTGTTTTTGCGAAGCGATTTATTGAATTCGAATTAAACGTCGACCTCAATTGTTCCCTGTGAAAATATTTTTCCATTCCTTCGTTTTGATTATAATCAAACGCAACACAATTGTGGCAATTTATAGATCACTAAAAAATGCGCGCACCACTTACGCGGAGGTCCAGTCGTTTTAGGAGCTCACTCACAATTTGGACGTTGGGGCATCTTATTTTATTTGATTTCCTAAAATTATTACTGCACAGGGTGGGCCATTAGTGTGTAGTTGGAAGATTGTGAGTTTATTAACGCCCATATTTAAAATTTATTATAGGAGCGTGTTGAGGGACCCTTAAGGCTACAGCCAAAAAAGATATTCAACGACATTGCAGTTGTTATAGAAGCTGCAGATTTTTACAAAGTTTCGTTTTTTTCAATGGAGCCCCCTGTACATTATTACATATTTTGATTCCTTGGTCAATTTTTGTGTGGCTTTTTTTTAGATTAGATGGGTTTTTTGTAGTTTTTTGGAATTGTGGGATTGCGATTTGATGTCGCATTGAGCCGCGAGGGTTGTGATTTTGGTATTTCGAACTGTGAAAAATGTCAAAAAAAAATTAAGCTTCAGTCTTATCCGCATTATTTGCGATTAGTGCGGTTGGTTAAACTCTTTCATTCTAAAATAACACATGGTAAAGTTTCTCTCGCTCAAAAGCGACGCGGGTGAACCAATTAGGTACTCTAGAACCCCTTTTCCGGGGAAACAGAGGTGACTGGGTTTTGGCTGGACAGATAGTGAACCTAACCAAAGTTAGTAGGGCAGTGAAAACTTTCCATCCGTATAAATCCCCAGGGATGGATGGAATATTTCCTGTTCTATTAAAACCGACCTGGTAGCGTCCACGTTACATACGTTACTAAGGCAAGTTTTGCCCTAGGATACAACCCTATGGTATGGAGGGACGTAAAAGCCGTATTAATACCGAAAGTTGAGCGAGACTCATACGTCCCAGTTTAAAATCATTTCTCCTAAAACTATTGAGAAACTTATTGAGTGACACATAAGGGGCGAGGTGCTGGAGCCCGAATCCATCAGTAAACACCAATGTGCCTATCAACCAGGAAAATCCTGTGAACTTGCTACCCACAGCGTAGTGGATGAAACCCCAAACGGGGAATTAGCATCGTCCATCTTAAAGCTTAGTAATATGAAGATAAAACTCGCGATAGAAATGGTCCCAGACCACTGTTAGCAAAGACCTTAAAAACTTTTACCACCTCCAAAAAATGTATCCCGCGCTTAAAAAACTTTATTTAACACACAAATGTAAATACCGGAAATACATTATGAATTGTAAGAAATCGTTTTATGATAACTTAATCAAATCCTCCGATAATAAAAATAAAACAGTATATATCTATACTTAACAATAATGAAAAGTCGCACAAAAATATTACTCTTAAAAATTCAAAACAATCATTGACGATCCTCAAACAATTGCAAATACTTTTAATGAGAATTTTATTAATGGCCCTCAATATATTCAACGTTCTATAAAAAGAAACATTTATTCGACTAGCAACTTTGAGTCTAATATGACTATTCGCGAAGGCGGCGAAAGTATGTGTGCACTGCCTTTTAATGAAACGGAATTATTAAATTTAAAAAAAAGCATTAAAAATTAACATTCCTCGGGCCCCGATGATATACCTAATTCTTTGCTAAGGTCAAGTTTGCATATTATAATAAAACCTGTCACACATTTAGTCAATATGTCTTTTTCAAACGGTGTCTTCCCGAAAGAACTTAAGCTGTCAATCGTGCATCCCGTTCACAAAAAAGGTTGCTCTCGAGATTGCTCGAATTATAGACCAATTTCTGTTAGCTCGGCGCTGTCAACAGTCTTTGAATACGCCATGTTAGAGAGGCTAAATAGTCACCTTGTTAAATATAACATTGCAAGTAATAAACAACACGGGTTCTGCAATGGGAAATCGACAATTACTGCCATTAACTCCTTTGTTAACGACATCATTTCACTTCTTGATAAAAAACAGAATATTTTGTGACCTCATCAGGGCTTTTGATATTGTTGATCACTTGGTACTGTTGGAAAAATTAAATACTTACGGTATCAGAGGCGTTGTTGCCAATTGGTTTTCATCATATCTCTCTGGAAGGTGTCAACAAGTAGAAATTAAATTTAAAACCGGTTCCACTATTGCAAAATTTTTATCCACAGCTTTGCCTGTTAATATGGGGGTTCCACAAGGATCTGTTTTAGGACCTATTTTATTTTTATTATTTATTAATGATATTGTCATGTTCTTAAATTGCTTGGTTTTATATGCGGATGATACGACGGCATTAATATCCGGAAAAAAGTAAGAAAATATATATCCAAAAGCTGTTGAGATTCTAAATAAGCTAAGTAATTGGTTTAATGTTAACAAATTATTCTTAAATCACGATAAAACATTGTTCCTACCGTTTACAACTTTTGGAAATAACCATTTTCCTGGCTCAAGCAACAAAAACATTAATATTTTAGGCACTGGGAGGTTTCTGGGGATCTATTTAAATCAAAAGATAAATTGGAAATGTCACTGCGAAAATCTTATTAAAAGACTAAATACTTATTGCTACCAGATACGGAATCTTAAAGAATTAATGGATGTGAACCATACTTTAAATTATTACTTTGCTCAAATTCAGTCCAGACTGTCGTATGGAATAATTGTTTAGGGCTCGTCAAGCGCGGCAAAAAATGTTTTTCTGGTACAAAAACGAATAGTCAGATGTATTGCGGGTAGTAAGAAATTTGATTCGTGTCGCCCGATATTTAAAAAATTGAATCTTCTTACACTTTCATCACTCTATATACTTGAATTGTTAACTTTTATTTTCCATAATCAGCAACATTTCTTACGCCATAGCAATTTTCATAATTACAACACGCGCAATAAACAACAATTTATCATCCCTTTAACAAGGCTTAAACTTGCCCATAATTCTCCCACGTCAATGGGCATTAAATTATTTAATGCTCTTCCAAGTACACTTAGAAGTCAGGGAACAATAAAGGGCTTTAAAACTTCTTTAAAAAAATTTCTTCTAGTCAATGCACCATATACAATCGATGAATTTCTAAATTGTATTGATAAAAATTGCGGATCTCTAGTGTAATTTATATTGCATTCTTTCTTTTTTGTTCATTGTATTGTGTATGACCAGCATTTTTTAAATTGTATTTAATTGTATTTTTTGTGTCGGACGTATCCTATACAATTCAAAATTTGTCTTGGAAATGAATATATATTATTATTATTGTCGTTTGAACAAACACTTGCATAAAATGGGACTGACGGACAGTCCGTTATGCAGGGGTTATGAAATTACTTTAGTTCCGCGTTTAAAAGTGTAAGTTAGAATGTTTTTTTCAATTCGTTAGAGGGTTGTTCTGTGTTCTGTGACACATTTAGGACTATACCCCAATATAGTAACTGAGACTTATAATTTTAGTAATACAGATTTTCCGGGAAGCTAAGTATTTCGCTTTGGTTATTCTGGAAATAATTTAATAAACAATGGAAGTGTCCCAAAAAACAACATTATGAGCATATCCGTTTATGTTAAATGTAAATTCAGGTTTGCTTGTGAAAACAAAGAGTGTCAATTAATCGTAATTTAAAACTTCATTAGCAAGCTATTTCATTCGCGAAGAGTGGAAAAATGTACTTGAAATTATTAACCCCTCCCTTGAGATTACATTACATTAACCCTTCAACGCGAAAAATTTGTTCAACCAATTTAGTTAATTAAAAATCTACTGTAAATCGCTTCTCTGTTGGTTTTATACTAACAAATTAGCGATTTATTATTTTAATCAACTAGTGTCGTAATAATTAGATTTACTTCCTTTTAGCTAAATACAGTCGGTTTGCTTCAAAAGCGACCTGTTGTTTTTTCGACTAGCTTCTGTCTTGTCAAACGGTTAGCTTTCATTTTGAAAAGTTCTAAAAATACGTTGATTCCTTTATGAATGGAAAATAATGTTTTCAAACTGTGAATGGCAAACGTAGTTATTCTACCACTCGTAAGTAACGACTAATTTGCATGTTGCTTTCCAAATGACGATAAATTTCCGAGGAGATTATCTCCGGGCGACTATGTTGCAAAGTTTTAAATTTTGATGATTATCAAACGTAAGTGCCTACTCACGCGATAGGAAACTGTTCCTTAAATCAGCCTAGTTTCACCCTTAAGTAAAACACGTTTAATATGATAGGGGTGATAAGGAAAGTGTTAAAACACGCTACAACGCGTTTAATTCCAAATTCCGCAATACCTTCTCGCAATTTGCGTAATGTTTAGCTCAGGATTTTAAGTACCTACAAGAAACGTTAACACGGCAAATGCGAATTAGACAAGAAAATGTGTTCCACGTCCCATCCATTTCTCCGAACGGCTGCTATTATTTCAATTTACGCCAAGACAAACCGTAGCACAGGTGCGTAATAAGTTTGGACTGGGCAGTAGTTTCCATGGTGATGCCAACCTTCGGCAAGGAAAGGAGCGAAATAGCTCTGGCAAACGCGATCGTACCGCACTATTACGCCCGAAAATGTGTATTTTCCCTTATTTTTACGTAAGAATGGTTTTTTTCGTTACATTTCGTAATTCCATTTTCCGCCTGTCCGAGTTTGTCTACGCATACACAATATTCTATTATGAATTACATTGTAAAACCATTCCAGCGTATCTATCATTTTATTGATTTCCCTTCAATATTGCCACATGGTGTTTTATTTATACGACTGCACCCCTCCAGGAAAATGCATTTAACCAACACTATACGTGTAGGGTCTAGGGATTTAATTTCTCCTTGGATTCACGGTTCAACTAAGTATTTTGTCAGTCTCCTATCTTATTTAATCTGTAGATATAATACAAAGGCCACTTTGTTAAAAACACTGTTGAAAAGTTGTAGAAAAACCTGTTGAAAGCGAACTTTTACACTTGTCTCCTTCGTCTCCTGTCAAAACTATCGCTTTCAAAGCTCAGCATCAAAATACAAGTCTGAAACGCTAATTGGAAACGTCTTGATAAAAGGGATGTCGGTACTTCCTTCCTTCCGCATAACTTTTCCGTTAAAGCATCCGCTACTTACTTCGATTTACCGTGTAATACCTCGCTCGACGATACGCGAAATCTCAATATTCTAACTGAATAAGGATTTAGTGTAATCTGTTTATGTTTGATTGTGTAGGTTAAGGAAGCGAAGAAAATGTATTTTTGGTGCATATGTTTCCAGGTAGTCTGCATTTTCCATACAAAATTGCGTTTTTCCACATAAAATATATCGGTTGCTAAAAAATTTACATTCAAGACGGTAAATCTTTATAGGTGAAAGTAAACATTTGCAATTTTTAATAATATATTTTGTAAACAAGTGCGTGGGAAATTGCTAGAGGGAATTGTAACTCAGGTAGGACATTTTCAACAAAAAGCGTCCATATAAATAAAGGTTTTACCTACTTCTATTGAATACAGTGGTGTTTCTTTGACAAAGTGTAATGAATTCGGTAAATGAGCAATTAAATCATAATTGAAGTACTTTTAAAAATGAATTGAGGGAAAACTAAAGAGCTTTCTAAAACGCCCTCCTATTTTACCGGCAATTATGTTCTACAAATCTTGCCCATTGTTTCTCATTAGCTTGCTCTTCCGCCCATAGTGTTTGCTGTGATTTCAGAATACTTTCATCTATTTATTTATTTTGTGATGTCTTCTTTGACTTCCCAAATCTGTGGGGGTGCGGTATTATGTGTGATTATATCTTTATTCCAAATATAGTAGAGTTAATCAAGAGTTTCAATCTGACACCATTATTTTGAGAGATATTTCATTAGTGTTTATTTAAAATAATAAAAATTTACATTTCAGCATCAATCTAGTACTTATGCACTTTCAAATTGCAGTTGTCGAAGTACACAGTAATTATCACCACCTGCAAACGCTTGTAATCAGTTTAGATGATCTTCACCGGCGTCTTTTAGAATCTTGGAACAGTGTATCGCAGGCTAGGATCAATTCACTCATTTTCAATACGCCCAGTCGAGTAGCTAAATGCGCAAGAATCGACGGAATGATCTTACACATTATTAGTGTCGTTCGAATTTCTTGTAATTGTATCATGTTACTTCGAAATAAGTATAATTTTTCTGAAAATTTAATCAACATTGATCAAAAGTACATTGGGTCTTCAGGTACTTATGGCTGTCAGTATAATATTTACCGCTTTCCATTTGAGTGAAAGAGGAGCTCTAAGCTGTACCGTGCACGATGCCCTGTGTTCCTTTTAAGAAAGCTTCGAGCTCTGACGCGCCCGAAATTGGATTTCCCTTGTCCCCTCATGCACCACCTTTTTGCTTGGGGCTTGTAACACTTTTGTGGTTATTTACGTACTGTGAATGTCAATTCAAATGTGTTAAAAATGAACAACTTGCAAAATGAGCTGCTCCGAACGAACTGCACCAGAGCTTCACGCACTCAAATGGAAAGCAGTAATTGTTGTATTCTAGTGGAAGGGAATATAATTATAAGGATAAGGATGTGAATGAGTTCATTGATTGAATAGCGGAAAAGAAACAAGTATAGAGTAGAGTATATTTTTATTTTCGCTATACAGGGTGTTAATTAATTGAGTGCCAATACTACAGGGTGTGAATTCTCGGGTGATTTTAAGGAGAAAAGTTTATATCAACATATGTCCTAAACCTCTTAGTTTTTGAGCTACAGGGTGTTAAAATATTAAGAAAAAAGTGAGTTTTTTATCATAATAGATATTTTTATGAAATTTTGTACACGCCTTTTCATCATTAAGGAGCATTTTATTTATTAAGTTTAGAACATATGTTGATATAACTACCAGTTTTTATAAAACAATTCCCGAGGAATAAATTTTTATAGATTTTAAAAACGTACCTCATCCAATATGCCTTTTACAACTTTGATGATTTTCTAAATGTGAAAGTCAGCTGTGATTCGGATTGTTTGTGATATTTTATGTATTTGAGTCTTATATATTTAATGTTGTGGGTTTGATATATTTTGTAGCTTGTTATCCTCGTTGTTATCTATCTATTTATAATGCGATGTTTCATATGTTTATTACTGTTATTGACTCAATTATTGTTGCAATTAACGATCGACAACGACAACTATGTAATTGCGGATTATTTTTGTCGATCCCACAATAATCATGGCGGTACAGTGATATTCATAAAGAAGGGCATTCAGTTTGAAACCATTGGCGAAATACGAGACTTGTCGGTGGAAATGAATTTTGAAATATGTGGAATTCAATTAACGAATCATTCAATAACAATATTATCTTTATACAGGCCGGATCGTAATCAATGCATTTTTCTAGAAAATTTAGAAGAAGCCCTACATATTGTTCAAAAGCATAAAACTTTAATTTTATGCGGAGATTTTAATGTTAATTACTACTATCTCAACACCAACCAGGATTGCATTTAACTCCAGTAGCTGTATCGACAATATTATTACTAACCTTCCAAGTACTTTTTACCGCACCTTCAATTTTTCTGTAGATTTCTCGGATCATAACGCCCAAATATTCATTATGAAAACTAATAGAATAAAACCTAGTCTATACTTGTGGAGACGTGTTATCAATCAAACTAATTTAAATTCATTTAAACACCACCTACAAAGGATTGACTGGAGCCGTTTATACACCATACACAACGTAGATCAGTTCACCAGTCATTTCTTTAAAATTATTCAACCTATATTTTTTAATTGTTTTCCCTTAAGGAAACATTACCTTGGAAAGAAAACCCGGAATTGGGTGACAAAAGGAATCCGAACTTCTAGTAAGGTAAAGCGGAAGCTTTACATAAATATGCGAAATAATCCTCAATCAAATTTCACTGATCACTTCAAGCGCTACAATAAAATATTTAAAAAAGTTATTGCACAAGCAAAAAAAATGCAAACTAAAAGAATTATAATGAATTCGAGAAACAAAATAAAATCCACGTGGCAAATTATAAATAAAAACCTAAATAAACAAACAAAAAAACTACATCTATTTCTTTAAACCAAAATGGCAAGGTTATTACTAATTCTGAACACGTTGCTAATATTTTCAATGACTATTTTGTTTCCGTTGCGCATGAATGTAGAAAAAACATACCTCCAACATACGAAACTACGAAAGTTATGCCATCATCACCAAATTCTTTCTATTTGCTGCCTGTCACAAAAACTGAATTGTTCAATGTTTTAAATAATTTAAATAATATGTTAGCTTGCGGTCACGATGGTATTCCCGAGGGTATTCCTATAAAAATATATAAAGAAGTGTTTTATGAAATATATCAACCTTTGATTTACTTAATTAACCTTTCTTTCCCTTCTGGGGCTTTTCCAAGCCATGGTAAAATTGCAAAAATTAACCCACTTCACAAATCAAATTCTAAATCAGAACCACAAAATTATAGACCAATTTTGATTTTAAATTCCGTATCGAAAATACTAGAATCTCTCATAAAAGTTAGATTAATTGCCTTTTTGGAAACCCATAAAATGTTTAATAGTTCACAACATGGCTATAGAGTAAATAAATCAACTACCACAGCTTTACAAAGTATGTTACACTACATACACACTGCGCATAATAATGGCAAGGTTGTAGCATCGATAAGTTGTGATTTAACGAAGGCTTTCGATCTGGTTGATCACGACGTGTCAGTGGACAAGCTATATTCATATGGCATTAGAGGAGTGACGCTAACTTAATTGAGATCCTTTATGAGTGATAGGTGGCAATACGTTGCAGTGGAGCAAATTTCTTCCTCGGGACAAATTATTGAAGTTGCATCCGAATTAAAACCAATTAAGTATGGAGTACCCCAAGGATCTATCCTTAGTCCTATATTATTTAAAATTTTTATTAATGACCTATTTAACTGCTTCGATCCATCTTCATGTGATATCACCACATAATTTGCAGATGACACTAGTGTTAGTGTGGCTTGTGTTGAAGAAGAGTTAGAAATTAATTTAAAACGTGCATTATCAACTCTTATTAATTGGTTTAATGCAAATAAACTTTTACTCTATTTGGAAAAAAACAAAAATTCTTCTTTATAAGAAAAATATGGATTTTGATATCGCTCCACTGCGTTACCAGTAAGTTCAATTAGAAAGGTGTCAATCCTGTACCTTCTTAGGAGTTATTATAGACACAGAACTTAGTTGGAAAGATCACGTTGATCATCTGAGAGCAAAATTACATTCATCAATTTTCGCATTGTTCCATAGTAAAAATTTATGTGACCATAAAACCCTTTTGCAAATCTACTATTCAATATATGAAAGTAAGGTGCGATACGGTAAATCATTATGGGGAAATGCTACTAGTCATAGAATTGCTAGCATATTTAAGGTTCAAAAAAGAGCAATCAGGGTAATGTTTTCGCTACAGAAACGGGAATCCTGCAAACCGTACTTTAAAAACTTTCAAAATGCAACTGTCCATTCATTATATGTGCTTGAATGTTTGTGTTTCGTGTTCAAAAACAAAAAATTATTTTCATTAGGTAAATTGTGATAACCACTCATATAATACGAGAACAAATAATAACTTTTCTATAATGAGATCAAAAAGTAAGGTGCATAATTCATCCTACCTACAGATGGGGGTGCGATTTTATAATGTCCTTCCGACACATGTCAAATGTATTACAATGTTGGCTCCTTTTAAAAACCGAACTAGAAAAATTCTTCAGTCAATGGTGCTATACACACTGGAAGATTTCTTTGCGAATATCAGAAAAAAAACAAATTTTAATATAATTATACAACTGTTTAATTTAAATTAGTAACAGTAAGCCGTTAAAAATTATAAACACCAGTTCCAATTATGAAACATTTACCCCAAATAAAACAAAACAAAAACTCTTTCTTTTTCATAACTCATTTTAAAGAATGAATTTTATATTTAAACCCATGCGTAAGCTTAAATTAATTAATTTGAATAATAAGCCATATTGGAAAATGTTAAATCACAATAAAATTAAATAACATCGGTCAGTTTAATTCATTGGCATTTACAATTCTGTTGATTGTTTGATTAGTTAAGTTTCTTAGAAAAATGGAATTTGACGGAAATAAATTAAACTGTGCTATTTACTTGTTTACTATGCATATTTAAGTCGGTACTCGACTTTTTGCTCGTCTTCAAAATGTTCCGGTGAACATCATAAAAGAACTGTGGTTTCACCACGATGGTGCTTCACCTCAGTTTCGCTAAACGTTAAAGAACGACTAAATCAATAATTTCCTGCGAGGTGGATAAGTTGATGAGGTTGAAGTGGTTTTTGAGTTTGTTTTGTTTGGGGTAAATGTTTTATAATTTGAATTGATGTCATAATTTTTAACGGCCTACTAATACTGAGAGGTTTTGAAAATCGAAAAATACTGCGAATTATATTAGAAGTTGTTAAATTACCAACAGATATGTAAAAGTAGGGAAATACCAACTTCGTTAGAAAGGTAATCAAAACCTACATTGATGCAATAAAGAAAATTTGGTAGTTCCATTCAAAAAAATCAAGTTACCTTTGATTGAAATTATGAAAATTGAGGCAGTGATTTTTTTGATACAAAAAAATTTAACATTGAGCGTTCGGCGCATGGTTATACATTTCATGATTACACTGCAGTCACGGTCTTCTAACTTTTGTGGTATACAGAGGAATCTATTTAAAGAAATGCAACTTTGATATAAATCAAGGTGTAATAACAATTGCAATTTTCAGGTTGTAGCCCTAAGAGTCCTCAAATGAATTTTAAATATGTGCGTTAATAAACCCACAATCTTCCACCTACGCACTAATGGCTCACCCTGTAAACACATTTTAAGCAACTTTTGTTCAAAATAATATACACGGATGTTGATAATGTTTAAACGTCCTTAGATATTACGTTGCAAACCTTTTCCCATTTGATCTCTCTGAATAAATTGAGGGAAATGTCAATTTCGTCTCAGAATATTATACTGAAATTAATTCGCACAAACATCAATAACTTGACTTTTAGGAATAACTCAGACAAGAACTTACTCTCGAAGTATGAGCATTATCTTTCTTCTACAGCAAGTGAGGGTAACGATATAAATGCGGGTCCGTTTACTATTAGGCCCCCGTTATCCCAAAAATCAACTAATTTTCTTTTTAATGTGCTTCAATTGTGCTCTATTGGGTATTTATGTCGCCTTTTTTGGGTTCATTTCAAGTCAGGCTTTCATATCTATATCTATAATAAGTATTTGAGTACTTTCCTTGTGAAGATAGCGATGTATCATTTACCATTAATTAATTGAAACTAAAGTCTGGGAAATGTTTATATGAAACCTCTGCAAACGCTCATAAATGAACTGTGTAAGATCCCCCTTAAGGGTCCTTCAACATGCCCCGACCATAAATTTTAAATATGGGCGTTAATAAACCCACAATCATCCAACCACACACTAATGGCCCACCCTGTATAAAACTACTCTATGAAAAGAAACCGCAATAAGGGTGCAACAAGTTAGGGGAAAGTTGGAAGGACTGTGTATCATTTTTATGTACACGATTTCAGAAAGGTAGCCGAAATTCTGTTAGATCAAGCGTATCAGGGGCGATTGAAAAATTGCATCATGAACAAGGTGACATCATAGTCAATTTCTACTGTTCCAATATTAAAAAAAATAGCACGCGATTGCGTAATTAAGGATTTATTATACGGAGCGGTTATCAACCTGAAACGACACATTACCATAATCCTTGACATGCGGGCACATCGTTTGCGTGAATTTTAAACTAATCATTTAATCTTTTAATCTTAATGCCAGCTTTTTCGAAACATTCTAAAGTTGCCTGGATAACGATCGCAAACACACTTTCTAGCGCGACTCGTAAAGTTAAAAATTTCGCGAGATTAATTAAATTAATTAAAGTTAAATTCTTTCCAAGGAGAAGCGTCGTGGCAGGTTCCAACAATAATGAATAAAGTTTCAAACTTATAACAGAACACATCCTAATGCGTAGCAAATATTGATCGAAAAGCTTGTACCTACGCCGCTAATTAGCAATTAGCAATTAGCAATTTGTTTTTGATTTTGTAAATGACGCAGAATTTACTGGTATTTTCAATGCGACCTACAATCGACTGCTGTGCAACCCCTCTGAGGTGCCTATTAATTCACGTAGGACGTGGACAGGTTTATGCGACATTGGAAATACGAGATTTACGAATATACAAATCGTTGCTGAGATGTCGTGCATCATTGAAGAGGTTAGAAAGTTAGAACTTAGTGATATATAATATACCACCTTTTTTAAGTCATTTCCAATTACATTGAAATAGCCCACTCCATATTTCTGCGAATATCATCAAAAACAATGTTTGGTGGTAGTTATTCATACCCATCGGTTCTACGACTTGGGCGGATTTACCAGCAGACTGAGTAGGCTGGAGTCTAGGGCGGCAGATTTTAGGGGGCGGCAAATTTGGCCCAAAAATTGGCATATTACAGAAATTAAAAAAAATATTGGACAGGGTGAGATTTTTTCATCTTATAAACCGTTAGTGATACAAAGTCGCTTAAATGGTCCAAGTTATGCAGAATTTATGCTGATCAATTTTCCCTTTCAAAGAGTCTTGTAACTTTACAAATAGCGTAGTTATGGCCAAAATCAAATTTTTATGGCATGTGGGTTTCGAGTCAATCACATCAACTTTCTTATTCCTTATGGACGTCATATTGGATTTTTACACTGCCTAGATAGAGAAAACAAAAGTACAAAATCGGAAATGCCAAATACTTGGTAATTCATTTGGAAATTAATCTTGAATGTTATGTTTGCATTGAAGTTTACAATGTACTTCTTATGGTCATAATTCTATGACCATATTGATGGAGATTGGAGAGTATGCCAGACAATTTACGAAAAATGTTAAATAATTTTAAGCAAACCATGGAATTATTGCTATAAGAAATTATAAAGTTTAATGCAAAAATTCAAGATTAATTTCCAATTGTCTGTAAGTAATTGGTATCTCTGATTTTGTCATTTTCAAAAAACACCTTAAATTAAATAAATAAAAAATAAAAAATGGACCCGTAATTAATAACCTTTTAAGATATAACATCCAAATTACATTGAATTCCGTAAGAGGTTAACAACAATTTTCCTGTGGGAAACAATTTAGTGTTTAGTAATAAAATGGCACATACAGCAAATTAACATGACTTTTGGCAGTGTTCATTAGACATAAAGGATGTACGACTATCGAGCTAGGAAGCTGTTCTGTCAAGAATTTGGCAACTGGTTTTTTCTATCTAGTGACGTAAAAATCTAATATGGCATCCATAAAAAATAACAAAGTGGATGTAGAAAGATGAGAAACAATCACCAAAGGTTTGTTATAATTATTTTTTTATATCTTTGAAAATAAATGAACGCCAGGTCGCCAGTGCATTATCGAAATTCACATTTTTCGGTTTTTTGGCCAGGGCTTCGCCATTTGTAGAGCTAAAGGGAATGGGGGTTTACAGTATAGTTGAATTCCGCAGTTCTAATTTAATAAGCGTGTACCTGAAACCATAAAACATTTTTTTGGACAGTAAAAGTTTATTTAAAAATAGAGGCTGATTAGCAAGAAAATAATGAACATGTGCGGTTTTAAAGGTTTATTCAAAACGATATGATTGTGGCGGGCTCTGTGACGTAATAAGCCCGACCAATCAGCTCCTAGAACCATTCAGATTGACATAACGACTTGGCAATATTGCAGGAGAATGGCATTTATAACTTGCATCATCTGTCACAGGCACTTGTCACTTTCGTGCTAGATGCAGTTAAACATCACAGCCGTCTATAATTACAAGCCATGCTGAGAAGTTTGGCAACATTGTTCGAAAGTCAATCGGTGGGCCGATTCAAGTTTTAATGGCGTCTTGTTTCTCTTGAAAAATGGCATTTTTCCTCTCTCCTGTGTTTCGCCTTGGTGGTTTTAATACAGAAGAAAGTTACTTAGGCAGCTTACAATTGTACATATATTTTATTTATTTACAAAAATTTATAATAACATTTTTATTTGACTTTAAAAATCGGAACGCTGTAAATTGGTAAATGCATTATAATGTGTTTTCCATCGAGATCTACGAAATTGGTGAACTTCTGTCGAAAGAGGTCGAGGTAAAGCACACGCTTGAGCACTTAATTTCGGCAAAAGGACAGTAACTCGCTCTGCATCAGCGAGGTTTTATCAACGACCAGGAGTGATTCGGAATGGCAGACTTTAAGCCAGTCGCTACTCCAGTGAGTCTAGGTACGAAGCTTTTAAAGAGGGGAGCACCGTAGACTTCAAATTCCCGTACCGTGAACTCCTGGGACGGTTCCTTCAGAAAATCGACTTGACATGTCCGTGCTAGAATACCTGAAATACAAACTAATTGTGTTTTTTAACGATAAACACTTACCGTACTTACGTACCATGTAGTGTGTAGGTCATATTTGAGCTTGTACAGGTACTTTGAACAAATACAAGTGCTTGTAAAGGGTCCAGTAAGGAGTAGTCTGCTTTAGAGGTTATGACAACAAATCGATATATTTCGTTTAGCCACTTACCTGAATAATAATTTCTGTTGATTCCATACGGAGTAACACAAATTTACGCAATCTCGCTCTGTTAAAACAAGTAAATAGGAATATTCACCCAAAACACATATAAAATATACCTGAAATCTGTCAAGTTGAATTAGGAAATCGGCCTACCATGCAGTGTTGCCATAATTCTCAGCACGGCTTGTAATTATAGACGGTTGTGTTAAACATCCCTCTCAAAACGTCAAATGTGACAAACGTCAGACCCTCGCGTAAGGTTGCCAGCTCACTTCTACGTGATTGGTTGTAGGTTTGTGACGTATTTAGAAGCGTTTCAAATTCGGACTAAAAACACAGCTTTTCAATAATTTATTTTGGGTTTATTTTACTCGCAAATAAAAATTGAGGACACACGGGTCTTTTTATGTTTAATGTACTTTGTGGATCAGAAATAAAAAATGAAGGCGGGATGACCCCATTTTGATACAGAAAATTAATTAGCATAAAATTCTACATAACTTTGCCTACTTAAGTGACTTTGTTTCTCTTACGGTTTACGAGATCCTCATAGTGATAATGAAAATCAAGTGCTAAATTCTTAATAGAACAGCTTCCTAGCTCAAACCAGATATCTAAAAAAACCTCTTACATCCTTTATATCTAATACAAAATTTTAACGAAATCAAAATAACCGTTTTGTCGTTTTGTCCAGGAAATATACAGGGTGAGTTTTTTTCCACTTTAAGCATTAGAATGAAACCGTAAGACATAGAGATTCGGTTAAATGAGGAAAGAGTTGTCGTTTTAAGAGCTTATTCAAGATATGCTTTTGTTTTTTGAAAAAAATCCACAGTTTACTAGATATGAGCGAAAAACAGATTTAGTGATTTTTCATTTGACTGTATAAATTGTAGATTTTTTCAGCTTAATAAGATACATTTATTAATATTCATTCTTCTTTTATAATTTTTGAGTTATAATGCAAACTTACTTTTTTTTTAATGGCAACCATAGTTGGCTGTCACATTTTTAAAAAGTGCATTTTTTCTGTTTACAATGATATAAGGTTCATTGTCCTTACTTTGACAAATAAACATGATACAGAACTGCTTGTTTTATTAAGAGTAGTAAAAACAGATTCTGCCATGGGAAACATTTTTGTTCTCTTAATTACTGTCTATTATGATAATTATCTTGCAGTTAATTGTGCGGCGGGGCACCGTTATGTTGAAACCAACGTAAATTACGTTGTGTTTCCAAATCTAAACCATAACAATCCTACATATCTTGAAATTCATTTGGTAGAAAATGAAGATAACATTGGCCTGTCCAATTTTCGCCGTAAATGAAAGGTATAAAAATTCGCCATCCAATAAACATTAAATCTAAGTTTTCTTAGAGGCCTTCAAGTCCAACAATGAACAGCAGTATTTTGTTTATTTATTGTTTTCCATGGAATGATAAGATCTACTTTTAATAGATATTGAATATGATTATTAATTTAACTTTCATAGTGAATTTTTGAAGATGGCCTTTAAATACCTATGTTAAATGTGCCACAGTTACACTCTTACCTGCCTCACCAGATATTGTTTTCCATGGCTACCTCTGTTTACTTGCCTCTTAACAATACGAAAATTAATGCAGGGCGTTTATTTATTAAAGTACGTTTAGTAAGCCTTATATCGTTATAAAGAGAAAAATTTGTCCTTTTTAAATCAAAGCCAATTATGACTACCATTTAAAAAAATTAAGGTTTGTATTATAACTCAAAAATTGTAAGATCTAAAAATAAATTAGTATGTTCATCATGTTAAGCATTAATATGTTTAAAACCTTTATTCGTGCCATTTTGTTGTATTTCTAATAATAACGATTCTACAACAGTTAAATGAAAAATCACTAAATCTCTTTTTCGCTCATATCTAGTGAACTGTGGATTTTTTTCAAAAAACAAAAGCATATCTTAAATAAGCTCTTAAAACGACAACTCTTTTCTCATTGAACCGAATCTGTATATCTTGTGGTTTCCGAGATCCCAATGCTTAAAATGGAAAAAAAACTCACCCTGTATAATTTTAGGATGAAAAATTCATGGTAGTTATGAACATAGACTTTTTGTATGTTTTCCGTGTCGATGAATCCAAATTTACAACTTCCCACCAAAAATCCCCCCCGCAACCCCCTAAACTTTGAAAAAATCGCGAAAAATATGTTTTTTAGAAAAAAAAAACCGTTATTTTGTATAGAGAAAAACTATGTGGAAATTCGGAAAGTAGACAAAATTTGCGACAAAAACATCATATGATATTTTGACGTAGAGCGGGATAGGGCGTTAGCGTTACACAGAGCATGCACCTTGGTGTCGTACGCACACCGGGACATCAGACAATAACTGTGGCGTTTTCGTGGCCTTGCCTATTTATCGCTGCCTTTCATTTTCAATTTCTTGGTTCATCCCCTCCCCTGTTACACCTGTAACAACAGCCATGTTAGTCGAGAGTTCTACCCAGTGCGATCTGTCGTGTCATATTTATAGCAACTTAATAAGGACTGAACGTTTTGAAGCAGAACACATCACCGAGAGGGTGGGGGTATGGAATACCCCCCAGTATAGGACGATATTGTGATAGACCCCCCGCTTTATATTCTTTAGCAAAAAATGTGGTATATCCTTACCACTTACACCATTATTTTTGGAAAGAGTTTTAAGGGCTGAACGTTTTGAATCAAAAGGCATCAATGGGGGGTATGGAATGCCCCCAGTGCCGTCGGTTCTATGATGTGTCTTTCTTGGAGACTATTCGCAACCCCAACCCCCCAGACTCCTCGGTTCTATATTCTTCACCAAAATGTCTAGTATTATATCACTTACACCATAATTATTGGAAAAGTTTTTAATGGAAAAGCGTATTCAGGCTGAACATCATATCACCGAGGGGGTCTGGGGGTATGAAATGCCCCCCCCCCCTCAGTATAGGACGATATAATCAATTATGGTAGTTGTAGAGAAACTGAACTCTCTTCTTTTTTCAAAGTCTATATTTTTTAAATATGTAGATGCGTTCTTAATTTTCAGCTTGTCTGAAAATAGGCGAGGAAAAGTTGGAGGTTGAGGGTTGACTTCTAGATGTTGAAAAATAAGAGATTAAAGGAGGGAGGCGGTTAAAACAAACGATAAAAAAATTGTTTTTTTCTTAATCAGAGATTTGGAGGGGGGTTGCGGAGGGAATTTTTGGTAGGAAGTTAAAAATTTCGATTTAGCAACCCAAAAAACACAAAGTACTTAAGCCTGTTTCCACTCAACTACCATTAATTTTTTAACTTAAGGTCCTCATAATCTTCTCTATTGCGTGAACTAGTTCCGGTTCGTTGTTTTTCGTTTGCGTATGCTTAATATACAGATCCAAAATTTGAACAAAACCGTCGAACCGTCATCTCGGAACAAAACTGTTATTCTTCAAAGGTTGCTTAAAATAAACGTCGACATTTTATGAACTTTTGACAAGTTCAAAAAACGGTGATCGTAATGGCCACCTAGCTCAAGCTAGGAAGCTAAAAAAACTCAACCTATTTAAACAATGAAAACGAGTCTTTAAAAACTAACAAAAATCTCAATATTTTGGTACTGTACTGCAGTATACACGTCTGTATATGAAAAATTACGCGATCTAATATTACTATTGAAATTTAATAGTTTTGTGTAAGCTGTGCACATGATTGCGCTTTTTTTA
This sequence comes from Photinus pyralis, assembly GCF_008802855.1. NCBI lineage: Eukaryota > Metazoa > Arthropoda > Insecta > Coleoptera > Lampyridae > Photinus > Photinus pyralis. Next base: position 25,430,417 of record NW_022170663.1, read on the forward strand.
GCTCAGAAGTTACAAAAATTAAATTTCTCGTGTAATTTTCACTAAACCATGGGTTGTAAAAATAATTTAGAAACTGACACAACGATCCCCTAGGGCCTAGTTAACAATAATCATGCTAATAAGAGGAAAAAGCTGTTTTAATGAAGACGATAGAACACACATCAAAGTTGCAATTTCATTGTTAGAATAAATGTAATTAATATTTCGAAATAAGGTACCGAATTTCAGTCAATCAGTAGGGGTGGCAAAAATGGAATAGCCTACTGGCGGCAAATTTGTAAATCCGCTACTGCCTTTAACTCATATATCATATTAGTCATAATGGGAGAGAATTAGCATTAAACAAGTTGAACTTATTTAAGCGGTAGGTCAATAGCAAACTTAATTAACCGTTGGTGCCATAAATTGAGTGAATTGTGCGAAAACACCACCAACACTCACGAATACGTGCCGTGAAAGTTATTACTTTCTTATTGACCCTTTGATGCTCTGAATCCTGGTCAAAGGTTAAATATAGCTATAAAATATAACCTTTCCGTTGCCTTTTAATTTGTAAAACATAACCGGTTGCGTATTTCGGAATGCTTCTACGAAACTACTTACTTCGTAATTCACTGACGAATTGTTATCTATCTAACTGCGAAATGTCGACAGGGGACAATGCACATACACTAAATCCGAGAAGGGTTTTCCACAGGAGAACATAATAACCCTTCGACCTCCCAAGGAGCTCGAGCGGAAAGCTTTATACGAGATAACTGACGTGAAACAAACCACGGCATGTGCGATTATGACTGTTGAATAATAATGTACAAGTTTAGAGCTTTGATCATTTTTATTAGATAAGTATGTCAACAGAGATACGAATGAACTTAACTCATCTATTACAGTCACGTAGTTCCATGTCCATAAAAGAAGAGAGCAATTAAGATCGAGTGGAAAAATTCTAGCAACCCCCGCCCCCTTTGCTATCTTGTCGATCAAACGGCGTAAAATTGCCGTGCCGACGTTGAACTTGTGCAAAATGGCTAATGTACATCTCTTTTATTGATAGTATTAAGATCTTAACACCACCCTTCTAATACGTAACGTGAAAGGTTACACTTTAGTAGGTCCCTGAAACACGATGTAAGCCGGACTTGTTGAATTAGGTGAATTATTAATGTAATGACCCGCTTCAAATCCTTTAATTATGGCTGTCCGGGTGTAGTAATCGCCCTACTGAACCCAAACGTGCCAAACATTTGGGCAAGATTAAACATGTGATTAATAATGCAAGCCTAGATACTCTGTGGCACGTCGTACGTTCCAATAGTCTAATATTCAACTTTAACTGACCTATGCAGAAGCTTTTTTCGCATTTTGGTAGATTGTTAACAAGCCCTTGAAAGAGAACGAAAGTTCGCCGTCATTTTTCCACTCGATCATTCTCGAATTTCAACCGCAAAAATAAAACATGTCGCGTGAGTCTTTCATACTTCAAATTTGTTAAAGCTATTAGTGTGACTTCCTTGTCGTGCTTTTCACAATCCAAAAGCTCATGTATAATCGAATTGATCCATACACAGGAAGTGTGTATAAAATGAAAAGTTACTTATTGCAACTCTTAAATCCTCCAGTTTTCAGTTCTCAGTTAAAAAAATGTGTGTCCTTATGTTGTGCAGTTCATTACAATAAATTACTGTGTACTGGGTGGCAATTTCCTGATGCATGGAAGTACGCTCGAGTCACCCTAAAATTATATTGCAGAATCATCTGCAGACTCATAATATCATCCCCCTCTTTCAATTAGCTTTTCGTTAGTCACATAGGTGTACGATTGCACTCTTACATATGACAGATGATTAAATCGTAAACTCCTATTGTCGACAACCTTTCGATTGAGACCTCAAACGACCGTAGCTTAACCTAAAATAAATCTCCTCAGAGAGAGGGCATCTGAGCACAGACTTAAAGCGTGGAGTGAAGGAATCAGATTCCTTCACTCAACGTTTAAAGGGAATACCTTGCTACTCATTTGTTCTGCCGCACTTGTATTGTGTACCCCTTTGTGCGCCTTGCTTAGATGCGCATATAGCACAAAGGGTCGAAAATTCTTTCTTACGACTTTAAAGTTTTTCGGTTGTGTGTTTCGGTGTTTGTCGCTTACCTATATTTATCTGGGGTTGCTGATGAAACAATTCAGGAGCTTCGAGAAGTCTAAGGGTGTGCTTCCACCAGCTATTTTAAATCTGTTAGGTGGAGTCGATATTATGGAAAAAGTATTTCCCGATTCACACCCACCGGACTTGGCTTCTCGCTGAACCAAATTGTGAAAATTGGGCTTGTCAGAAAACATAAAAACAAAGCTAATAAAAAACGATCTCCCACGGTAAAACTGCCCGGATTTGTTACCTCCAAAAATGAACCCGGGTGTAAAATTTGCTGTACATTCCGGAGAGACATACGATTGAGTTGATCACAGTTAAGTGCTGCGATTTCTGATTTTGTTGTTACAAAGGACGGAACCGGAGTACACTTGTACATCGAAGTACACCGAGTGCATAGTGTTTGAGAAGGCTAACGATATACCTTTCAATAATCAATAAGTCAGAGAGACATTTCTGAAAAAGGCTCTCTAAATCATGTCTAACGGCGTTTTATGCTACAAACTGGCAACAGGCTGTTCTAGACTAATTTGCCCCCGCTGAAAACGATGCGCCCTGTTGCCAAACCCGATTTTGGCATTTAAGCCCTTAAATCCAAGATGGCGGGCGAAATTGGCGTTTTTCGGTTATTTCGAGCCCACAAGGCACGCCACTGAACGTTTTGGGTAGTTTAAGGGTAGAATAACATCTAGTACACACGACGACACCGTTTAGGCACACTTTCGTATTCGTATTAAGGCCCTAAATACCAAAATCCGCTTAAAAACGTCAAAAATGCAAAAATTCGTAATTTTTTTTTCTTTCTGGCCGGTTGTCGGCGTCTAATATGTACTTATTCATATGGTCAAGTTAACATTTAAGTATGTGGGCACCGAGGTGGGGACCTCCGGCAAAGCCATTTGCGTGGGGCCTAAATATCAAGATGGCGCCTGGAAAGTCCAAAAACAGTGAAAAAGTCGTTCTTTTTCGTCGTATTTTTACTACACTGGCCACACATTCCCCATTTTATATTTATTTATTATTTACGAAAGTGTGCGGGTCTGGCAACAGGGCGCATCGTTTTCAGCGGGGGCAAATTAGTCTAAAACCGCCTGTTGCCGTTAGGCATGCACTTTTCAGAAATGTCTCCCTGACTACAATGTCAGCCGAGATTACGAAAGAGATTACTTTCTTAGAAGGCTAGTTTTTTCTTATACAGCGATAGTAGATTCATGAACGATGATCGACCCCGCAGATTTTAATTTCCCTTGCTGACGTCCACAACGAAAACATTAACATTACTAACCTGGAGCACTTGCATACTTCTACAAACTCATCGACGGTGTAAAAAGCATTTTCGCTTAGAATATTTTTTATTGATCTTTTAAAATCTTTGTGTGTACTGGTTTTTAATTGAGGTTGGGGGGTGGTTGAATATGTATAGGGACAGAAGGGTGACGATATTATGTGATGTGATGAAATGTGGTCTGCATGACTCTCGCTGCTTTATGCCTAATAAACATCGTATTATACGTTTTGGTACTTTGGTACTTTAGCGGGCAATTGTTAACGAAGCATCTGAGGACTTGGTTTTTGTTTTCACTTGAAGAGATGTTAAATAGTCTCTGGACCACCGCATCCAGAATTGTCGTATGTGCTGGTGATTGTAGGATGATTCGCCCCCGAAAATTCGCCCCGGTAAATTCGCCCCCAAAAAAACAAAAAAAGTTTTGTATTATTGTTTAATTAGGTAGTTAGATTTACTTAAAAAATGAATTTTGTGCACGATTTTCTAAGATTTTAAATATTAAAATCCTAATAGACGAAGAGTTTATTTTATTGTAAATCAAACACAATATTTCACCTTTCGTAAGTACAAAAATCTAAAAATCGAACTGACAACAGCAAAAAAGGAACTCTTATGGTATCAGTAATAAAAACGTGTATGTATTGTCATTTTTATACATAATAGTATATACCTACTAAATTCATTGTCTTTTCAAGGTCTAAATTTTTGGTAAATGGTCAACGTTGAACATTTTTTGATCTCAAGTGGATATTTTGGACATTTTTCAACTTTTCTGGCATTTGCACATTTTTTACCAAAATTCTTAAATTTAAGGCTGATCCGACGGGCTGAATTTGGAACGAGTACAAGAGTACCGTAGCAGACTAATTGCTACTTAACTAATAAATATATAAGCAAACTTTTTTTTATATTTTAAAGAAATGGGATGTTTCGAGTTAGATTTTTTTAGATTATTTTAATTATGATTTGATACTTCAGAAAACTTCATCAATGTTGGTGTTTTTCAACACAAATTTACATCAAATCTGGACCAATTTTCAAATGTAAGTGTAAAGAAAGAATCATCCTTTGTTTATACATTGATGCCAAAAACATTACAATACATCCATCAATAGTTCATAAATATTTCAATACATCCATAAGTAATTAGACTCCTTTGTAAACCCAATTTGTTGTAAAATGTATTGTAAACATACGGTTGACGTTGAACCGTTGAATCAGCCTTTTACAGGTGAAAGACGATTGAATATGAACAATTTAGAGTTGTCAGTCTCGCCGTATTGAGTTCCAAATATCGTAATTTTTGCAAATATTTATTTAATTAATTTAAACCAACCTACTACTTCCGAGAGTTAATAAATGTTATGGGGCGTATGCTACGGGGCGAATTTGTCGGGGCGAATATTCCGGGGGCGAATTTACTTGGGGGCAAATATTCCGGGGACGAATTTTCGGGGGCGAATTTACCGGGGCGAATTTACCGCACACCCCTGTCAATCTTAGAATTAATAATCTGGTTCATCGTCTGAGATTCCGCGTCGGATTTATTAATGAATGTTTGGGTACTTTTGTATGGTGTGTCAGTTGTACAGGTCTGAAGGGAAGCATTTTTCCTTTATATTAATTATTTCCGTGCAATTAACAAGTGCATCTGTTTGAGTAAAATAATCCCTAGTATTAGATTGATAGCAGAGGCTTTTCAAACTGCCTAATTCGTTCTTAAGATCTTCAATATCTTTGGATAAGTTTTTATTCTCAGCTTTTAGATTATACACCAAAGTTAACAGTTTGGAGTTTTCATCTTGTAGTGAGTTTTCCATAGAAATACTATCATTTAATTTTTCGTCCATTTGGTTTTTAATTGTTTTTCTTAAATTGGAGTAGTGAATCGATTTCTTGTTTCAGGTGGTTAATTACTTTATTTAAACTGGTAACTTCGTCATCTCGCTCAGAGAGCTGCCTTTCTAAGTAGTCAACTACACTCGTAGATCGTTTATTATATAATATAATGTTCATTTTTATGCAACAGCATTTTCGGTTTAAATTTGTGCAAATATTATGGTACCTATACTTTACTACAAAGGAGAATTAATTATCAATTGCAAAAAGTGGAGACCTTGGTTACGTTTTGCGTAATTACACTCACCAGAATGTGATTTAAAAGAGACAAGGATTGTCTTGTAACACTTTAACTGTGTTAAATAGGTACATGTTTTCTATGAAATTTGCACTTTCGACTTGATTAAAACAGAGCAATGTAAAACACGTCGTATTCGCACAACGCACAAATTGGAATCCGATTTTCCGAAAACGCCGATTTTCGTGATAAAGATATAATTGAAAAACTATGTACAATATAATAATATACGCTTACAAGGGAACGCGAAACCGCGTTGCTTACTTCAATGCTTCAAGTTTAGGTCTTATCATAGAGTAAATGGTCCTATTTACATGCAAACCTGACAGATCCGCCGTGAGCTCCATAAAGGCGGATTTTTCTGCACGCCGGAAATCTAAACAGATCACCAGGCGGCATTCTATCACTATTTAAATTCTGGGTTGTGTACTGTGCGAACTGCTATGGATAATAGAAATTATGAAATTCCTCGTGTGAGATCGAAGGGACTTCAGCGCATTTTTGTGTGGCAGATCAATATTTTATTAGCCACTGTTGACTCCACCATCAATAAGATCTTGTCGAAAGCTACCACATTCACTTTGTCGGTACCCGCTTCTCACTTCCGTGCACTCGCAATTCGCGTGTGAAGTTTTGACTCCATCATCAGTAAAATCTTGTCGGGAGTTACCATACTCCCTTTGTCGGTACCCACCTCCGACGTTCGCCCGCAATTAAAGTTTGATTTTTTTAAGTCCACAATAACAGTAAGCTTGTCGGGTGCTACCACATTCTCTTTGTCGGTACACAGTTCCGACGTCCCGTTCACTTGCAATTCGAATTTTGGGTGATTTCGTTAAAAACACGGTACAAAATAGTAATCAATTTTTCTGTACTTCTCATAGCTCGAGCTTCTATTGGCGGCACGAGAAAGAGAGGTTGCGATTTGAGCTCTAAGAGGGGACTTTAAAATAATCTCTTGCGGGAAGTTTCAACTAGATGTGGGGTCTCGAGTACTTCCAGTCTGCCTACGTACCTGAAAATTCATACGAGGAACGTGGAGAGCGAGCAATTTCAATTAAAGTTATTTTCAACCCTACAGCAACGCATGAGGGTAGTTGTATGAGGTTGGCGAGCAAGGGGGTATAATATAATATAAAGCAAAATTACGCGAATTGAACAGCGAAAAATTATTTAAGGACCTGGAAAGTGACCGCATTCCCAGTTTGAATTTCGTGCAATTGGGTTTTTAAATGGTCGAGATGCCAAAATGCCACTGTGAATGTTGAATCGAATAAGCACAACTTTTGGTACAGCGTATTATACAGTGAATTTTTTTTTAATGCGAACATAGGAGTTTGTATGCAATGTAATTTCCCTATGTTCGATTTTTAAAAAAACACATCAATCTATTGAGTAGTTCAAATGAGTAGTAGATACAATTTTGACAGCTGTCACATTTTTAAAAATGCCGCCGTCCAATTTAATTACGAAATCGGTTAGGTTATTGCTTAGAATGTCAAGAAGGACACTTCGAACATTTATTGTAATTGTTTTCGTTATTTATTTTCTTATTTTCTTTATTTATGTATTGAATAAATCAAATTAGTAGAATACCAAGTGCACATGACCTACAAATAATTGAAGGTTGGTTCACAATGAATTGTGATGTCAGGGAGTGGCATGTGAAGTCAAGTTATCGTAAGTTAAAGAAAAATGCATCCTAAAGTTGATATGGCCTCACATGGCTTAATTAAAAGAATTCATAGTCACACAAATTGCGCGTTTTGGGAATGTGAACCGCGCACATCTCATAGATTGATGTGGTTTTTTTTTAAATCGAATATAGGGAAATTACATTGCATGCAAACTCCTATGTTCGCATTTTAAAAAACTCACTGTATGGTTAAAGCTATGCCCAGCTTGAATTTCTAACTAACGGAGATGTCGGGCCTTCCATACTTTTTGGCCTGCATTGCCAATTCACGAACTCCGATCTACAAATCGGAATCCACCTACAAAATTTCATTCTAATCGGTCCATCTAGTTGAAACTTCCCACTAGAGATTATTTCCAAGTCCCTTCTTGGGAGAAATTAAAAAAAAACACTCGTGGGAATGTGAAATCTTGCAGACGTGTACAAGATGACGTAAAAAAGTTATGACGTCGCCCTTTGTTTGCAAAACAAATTTTTTCTATTTGGGTGTTACAATGAGAATTTTGTGCAACTGTTTTCGGCAAAAACAGTGTTTCAATGAGTTCCATTGTAACATTGTTTTTGGTAACTTTTCATCTCTAAGTTGGCAGTTCGCCAAGACGTCAACGTCAAATCATCAGATGTGAAATCAAATTACGTAAAATTTACGTGTTTTCCTTGATTTTTGGTACACGAAGAACTTAATACATTCCAAATTAGCAGTTTACACATCCACCATAAATAAATTTAGGTATCTACGAGTAAAAAATTACACATTCACGGAATTTAAAGTTTCCAAATGTCAATGTTGTGTTTATCTACGCTGCCAACTTAAAATTTGTCAACGCAAATGGTGTTGCCAACTTAAGACATATTAATTTTAAAGTTTTCTGTAGTTTTGGATAATTATTTTTTAATTAAATTAAAGCCCCGAAATAGAAAAATAGTATGAAAAACACGTGTTACAATGCTTTATTGTAATACTCCTATCTTGTGGACACTCGTGGCTCCGCTTCGCTACGCCACTCGTGCCACAAGATAGTCGTATTACAATAGATCACATTGTAACACTTGTCTTTCAATATACTATTTTCAACCCACCGCCTCTTATGTGTTGCTGTAGGGGGTTTAAATTTTACATTTGACATTTTAGGGAGGTATAAAGCCTGTATATACATTTTGGGACATATCTGATCATCCCTACCATCGTAGACCTAAGAGCCCTACTCTAACCCCTTGTCTTTTTACAAGCGTTCTTCTACTGGCTCGCATTTACTGCCAGCCAGCCAGCCAAAGTGAGGTTAAAACCTACCTTTATACAAATAAATTTGCAAAAATGCGCTAAAAAGAACTTAATTCGTAACAACGGCATGCAGAATTGTTTAACCAGGTTAATATAAGATTTTTCTTCGCTTGTCTTTGATTTAATTATTACATTGTATTGTAGTTTCCGTGAAACCTACACGTCAGCGCGAATTTGTCACTCCACAAAAAAACCGCATGTATAACTGGTCTCCGTCTCCAAGTCGGTGCGATATTCATTCTGTTTTTCGTGCTCGTCGCAGTGCAACATACCGGCAAAATGCCTAAACGATCGAGTGCTTTTTCACCCCGTGACAAAAGGGGTGAAATAAAATTATTCACGAAACAGTTCCGGAAAATGCTGGAGCATTTACAAAACGTTTACAAGACAGTGATGAATCTACAGGTAGGCTATTTTAATTAAATATTGTTGTAAAGGGTTATTCCCCAAAAGAACACTGAACTTCAGTTCACAATAATCTTAAATACCGAGTGGTATTTAAAACAGTAGTGAATTGGACTTCATTGTATTTTAGTTCTTTTCTGTGGGAATGGTTCCGGCACGCTTTCGTTTGCGTTGGAATTTCTTATTTGCGTTGTGTTGGAAGGTCACAAATTCCAAACCAATTTATCGTTCGATATTTCGGTAGACAAACTGCGTTTAGAAATCTTATGTAACCCATAAGGGTTAAAATAAGCTGCTACCTTTGTTATTGCCATTACACCGTGCGACGTTTTGGCAAATGAATATTTTAAGAACAGTAATGTTCTCTTCCGGTAGGTTAGTATTTTCTGGCTTGTGATTCGTTGGAAGAAAAAGGAAAAAGTCCTTACTTATAAAATTTCGGAACATGGGTTCATGATAGCCCTGCAGCAGCAACTTACTCAGCATCACAGTTGGGGCAGTCATAGAAAAGATGTTGCCCGTCACAGAACAGGCAGATGATTAAAAAAAAATTTAAAACAACATAATTACTTTATTAAGGCCCTGCATTTTAAATTTGAAGACTACAAATCTGCTCATAGCGTACATTACCTTTGTTGCGTTCAGTACCGGTTTCACTATTGCAAAATTTTTATCCACAGCTTTGCCTGTTAATATGGGAGTTCCACAAGGATCTGTTTTGGGACCTATTTTATTTTTATTATTTATTAATGATATTGTCATGTTTTTAAATTGCTTGGTTTATATGCGGATGATACGACGGCATTAATATCCGAAAAAAGGCAAGAAAATATATATCAAAAGCTATTGAGATTCTAAATAAGCTTAGTAATTGGTTTAATTTTAACAAATTATTCTTAAATCGCGATAAAACGTTTTTCCTACCGTGTACAACTTTTGGAAATAACTATTTGTCTAACTCAAGTAATAAAAACATTAATATTCTAGGCACTGGGAAGTTTTTGGGGATCTATTTAGATCAAAACTTAAATTAATGGATGTGAACCATACTTTATTTTATTACTATGCTCAAATTCAATCCAAATTATCCTATTGAATAATTATTTGTGGCTCGTCAAGTGCGGCAAAAATGTTTTTCTGGTACAAAAACGAATAGTCAGATGTGTTGCTGGTAGTAAGACGTATGATTCGTGTCGCTCGATATTTAAAAAATTGAATATTCTTACACTTTCATCACTCTATATACTTGAATTGTTAACTTTTATTTTCCATAATCAGCAACATTTCTTACGCCATAGCAGTTTTCATAATTACAACACGCGCAATAAACAACAATTTATCACCCCTTTAACAAGGCTTAAACTTGCCCATAATTCTCCCACGTCAATGGGCATTAAATTATTTAATGCTCTTCCAACACTTAGAAGTCAGGAAACAATAAAGTGCTTTAAAACTTCTTTAAAAAAAATTCTTCTAGTCAATCATACACTCGCTATTGATGAATTTCTAAATTGTATTGATAAAAATTGGGGATCTCTAGTATAATTTTGTTTGTCCTTGTATTGTGTTGACCAACATTTTTAAATTGTATTTAATTGTATTTATTTTGTGTTTCTGACGTATCCTATACAATTCAAAATTTGTCTTGGGAATTAAAAAAAAGTGATACGAAATACCGCGGGTTGGACACCTTTGAACACGTTATTACGTTCCTTTTTCCCCTTTAATACTTATTTAGTTCTGGCGCCTTCAAAACCCCTCATGAAGTTTTATTTTGTTTTCTTTTGTTTTTATTTTAGGTTAGGGTTAATATTTAGTTTTATAATTAGGGATTTTCTTTGGGTTTTTTTTGGTTGTTTTCATACCAGACCACAAATTATACACGCCGTTTGATTTTCCAAGATTATAATAACGTTCTTCAGGTGCGCGTTTCTGTTTCATCGTCCGTAAGTACCTCTTTGGGGTTATTTTGTTCATAAATTCTGTATATTTTCTAGAACGTAATTAAAGTTCTGTAATTTGTCGTACCACCTTATAAGTATTTTTGGTTGTTTGTTTGTCGTATTCCGTATTTTTATTTTTCGCTTTCCTTTTAGGGCCTTTTTATTTTCCTGTACCGGTGTCTGTATTTCTGGTCATTTTCTACGTAAGCAGTCACTGGACGACCACCAACTCCAAGGATCAGAAAACACCGTCTGTGCCATCGTTTTCATTCCCCTATCTAATCGTTCCTTTCGATATTCTGCACATCCCCTACCGTTTAAATTTCGTTCCTATCTATCTACTGTACTCGTAGTTAAACAAATTGTTTGTATCTCCCATTTGTTCCACCCCAATCATTCCCCGTAACTATAGGTACGACCAAAAAAGGAAAAGTATTACTACTTTTAATTCTGAGATCTCACAAACAGTCACATACGCATAAAGCAGACACATAAATTTGAATCAATGATTGCTACTCATTTATATAATAGTTTATCGTTCCTACCTAGCCCTCATCCCTTTTTTCCTCCCCTAGATTATTTCCTTCACAAAAAAAACAATACACACAGTTTGCATTTATCATTTTAATTTAATTTGTATTTTCGAGAAAAGTCCCAGACGAGATTAAACATTTTTTTCTGAAACCACTTTAGAAACAACCACTTTCTTCTCTAAAAAGGGTGAAGAAAATGTCACTTACCTCTCTAGTGAGGAAAGTAAAAAACAATTGCTGCGTTAATCTTAATAATGACATTTAAAATTGCATCTAGACAGCTGTGTGTCAAACGTCATTGTATACGATAATTTTTTAAATTTTGATTCTAGTTTCAGAGAAAATTATGTGTAAAACTTGAGAAGACTTAGTGTTTCATATTCTTCCCCTTCTTTTTATTGCCTTAGCTTCCAAGAACCACCAGAGGGTTGTTTTCTAATTTTTGGGCACGGCTCCCTAACAGGGAAATAAAAGTTAGTGGCGCCTAAATTTTTACTACCTCTTACCAACGTACCCTAGTCTCTCCGTGAGTAACTGCAGCCGTGGTTAGGGCGATTAGTTTATTTTGCCCCCTTTTATTTCGTGTCCTTGACCGACGTTTTTTAACTTTTATAATAAATCGATAAAAGAACCGAATGAAAAGTTTGCTAAAGCTATCATTGGGTCTACAACCTATAATTACTTATAATTACTTAGTTGGTACGGAGCTACTCTTACTTGTTTATATTATTATAATTGTATTAGTGGTAATATGTAGTTGTTGTCAACGATTTTTATTAATTATATCTACGGGAAAGCTCGGAAAATTATAATTAATCTTTCTTTAGGTAAGTCGATTAATTTTTTAATTTTCTGGTTCATTTGATTTTAATGAAAGTGCAGAACTAATACATAATAATGTCCTTCTGAAGGCTAAGGACCAACTGACTCTCTTATTCTAAGGCTAAGGTATAACAATAAAGGCCACTTAAACTTGTTTGACAATGTTGCCAAGTCCATTTTCTTAAAACTTACTCGTAAACTAAACTAAATTCGAACAATTGGTTATGCAATTAGTGTGTATAATCAATGTTTCGAATTAAACAGGAATCTCTTTTTTGCGACTAACTGACATATAGAAAATATGACCACAAAAAGCTTTTTTTCAGACAAGCCCTCGCTTTCTAAGAAAACTAAAACCGCCCTTGGCTGTCATTACTTAATAAGATTAATTTAAAAGCAATTTTAAATGATCGAACATTCTTTATAACTTTGTTATTTCGATTTCGTTTATTCAGAGTGGCTCATAGAAACCAAAACAGAGCTACTTTCCGATAGTTAAAATTGAATTTTCAAAAACCCTCGGCTTCGAGGGAGCATCGCGTATGATGAAATGCTCCTCTGCTCTTTTTATCCCTAGAATGGCAAAAAAATTGTACATAATTACACACATTGAATGGGAAGATGGGCGAAGGAAAATCGTTCTAAACACTTTCCGTGTTGAAAATTAAAATTACCTTTATAATATAAAGGTAATTCGTGCTTCCCTTGGCAATTTATCAAAGTCAAATTATACTATCATAAAGCCCGTTATAAACAACTCAAAGCCTTCGCTCTATGTAAATCACTCGGCATTAACTTTTGCGTCAATTTTTCACATTCCTAATACCCACTTCTCCTTTTTTTAATACGAATATATCGCCTTGTTCTACATAAAGAGACGTAAGTCAACGGCATCTTAGCGTGCGGTGTTTTGCCCCGAGATGACGGGAATATTCTCGTCAACATTTGTCTAGTATCGACTTTGTTTTCGCCGTAGGTACGCTAGAGTTTAATCCCCGAGGAATGTCGGGAATTTAAATGAATTTGCGAGTTTGTTTTAAATTAGAATAAGTAGTCGATCGAAGTCTTTGGGGTTTTTGAATGTCATTTTAACTTGATGGAAAGCAACTTACGTTTCAACGAACTTTTTCCTGCAGAGACGTGAAAATGCCATCAAATTACCTACCTCGGGGGGGACCTTACATAGTCGTAATTCTTTTGCTACTTTCAAATTATGTTAAAAGGGTTTTTACCTAATTATGGGAGAATACAGGGTGTTTTACAAATAATGTAATAATAAGCAGCAATAAGGTGAACTTGAGTTGGTAAATAGTATAATTTTATTAAAAGGGCCATACGGCCATTTAGAGAAGACGTCTTCCTGGTTGATCGGTTTCCAAATTTTAACGCAGCACGCGATAATTTTTATGAAATCTTCGGAAAGTAAGCCTTTCTGGAACCTTAGACTTCACAAGCAAGGTGGGACCCAGAGCCTGTGATAATGTGACATATAAAAGTATCCCCCGATGGCATTTCTACAATTTGAGTTCTGTGTGATAGCTATGATTATTATAAACAGAATATTCCCAACGACTCACCATATTTAGGTATACAGTTTTTCTAGTAGTCAGTAGTGGGTCACTGAATCAAAGACTGATGAAAGGTCTTTAAACCAGCCAACAGTGCTAATAACTTTGTGTGTGGCAGTAAAAATTCCCGAAAGAAATTCAGGCAAGGCGATGTTGGTTGATTAATAATATCAAAATATTCGAACGTCCTGTACTCTGTCCTTTTTAAATGAAATCCATTTTACTCGTAGTCTAATACAAGCAAAATCTAACTACACGTTTAACACATGCACGAATAAATTATTATTTCGCCGAGGTGTTATACATTATGGGTACTTTCTCGGGGTTTGTTTCCAGCGTAATCGCTTTAAAGCTCTCGTATATCCATCTCGGGACGATCCTCAAGTGTTATATGCATATTTCATTCCAAATGTTGCGAAACTGTTCCCAGTAGGAACGTCCGAATTTTTTTATTCAAATTGTTTCACAAGACCCTTTTAAATACATTTGTGTTTATTCCTCTGGTGCCCTTCGGTGAGCGTCGAAATTAACGGAATTCTATGTAGTCCGTTGAGAGTTTCCTGAAGCACTTCAGTGTGCGAGATTCCCAAATTTTAGTACTATTAAATCAGTACCGCGATAAATTGAAAAAAAATTCTTCGTACGCACGGAGAGTGCTTTATTCTATTACATTACGGTTGAAATTAATTTCATCTCAACATGCCCTTTGTGCTAGCAGAACAATTTCAGCAAAGTAAATATTAACATGGTATGTAATGGAGTACAAACTTAATGAATGGTTGAATCAAAATTTTTCTGCTTCTCCTTATTTCGATCCATCATACTTACGCTTTTATATGTACTCAATCATAAAATATCCTTTGAATTGTGAAGTCTTTTGTAATGGTAAAAGTTAACTAACGATCGCAACCTGGCACTGAATGAATAATAAACATTTTTATCAATTTCATACAATTTTTAATAGAAGAACTTGTATAGCGTCATATAGACTACAATCGTGCACGAAACTGTACAAGAAAGAGCTTATAATTTGCTCTATAATACTGCTATCAGAAACAATGTGAGAAATGATGTTGCGGAAGCGCTTGCAGTGGCGCAATCAGAAATTTGCTTTGGGAGGTGCTAGAATTACAAGTTGTCTTAGTACCTACCCTTTTTTCGGGGAGGGTCTATTTTGGCTTAATACAATGCATCAATAACAATCGAATTTAGCTTAAATGTAGGTAATTAAAATTTAAATGATGAAATCAAGTCTTCGTGGATTGCGCGCTAGGGTGCTTAACACTTCATCACTGGTAACAGTAATTTCGCGATGAACAGAAACGCGCAAATTTTGCGATTTTGGGCGAATTCATTTCATTTGTCCACTTCTTGTCTATGTGTGAGCACTTATTCTCTTTAGAATTTTGGGGGGTGCTTTAGCCTCAACGCACCCTCCTTGGTTGCGCCACTGAGCGCTTGATTCTGGCGTGCAAACCGATATTATTTATATGATTTCGAGGAGGCGCACAATTTTACTTCTTTTTTCTATTAGAAATAGTAGCTTTAGAAGATCGTTGACGGTAGTTGCTATTTAATTCATTAGTTCGTAGCAAGTTGGAATACTGAGCCATTATGTTTATAATTCTGTTCCATCTGTTCTAAAATGTAGCACTTTGGATCACAAGACATTCAAAAGACTATTTTTCAAACATTTGGTACGATAGTTGGTTTTAGTACTGAGACAGAAAAATGCAACACAAACTAAGGAGAGCATTTTAATGTATTTAGGGAAAAAGTCAATTGGTAGATTTACTTAGAAGTGGTGATCTATAAAAATATATATATTGAAACAAGGTTAAGTGGAAGAGCAGGAGGTTACTTGTGACCAACCTGAACTTCGCCTTGGGGTTCAACAAGCATATGAGTTTTTTTTAATTTTATTGTTTTGTATGTTGTGTTTACAATTATTTTTATTTAGCTTGTTGAATAAAGACATTATTATTATTATTATTATTATTTGAAATATCGCTACATTAAGAGAATAGAATCGGTGCAGAAAAGATTTTTGAAGTTCGGGGTTATATCCACGTCTTGAATCATACAATGTAATGTAATAACGTTAGAGCAATTTAGTTCCCTTGAAAGTCGTAGGAAATTTTCTACCTACAACATTACATATCAGCACCAGTATCAATAAAAACAATGCAATGTTTAAAGTACCACGTACCAAAACCTGGAAGGCGGAATCCCCAAACCTTTTATCTGCTGTTCGCTAGAACCAATGTGCTTCCGCAATCACCATTGTATCGCATGAGTAAATACGTGAATCAATATGCTGACTTGGTCATCTTTCAACCCAACAAAAAACGTTTTATAAACAAATTAAAATTCTATACCTTTAGTTACATCGCAACCTTATGCTACTCCACTCCATAGGCAGAAATAACATTGGATTTTACACTTATTCAACCTGTTATCCATTCTACCATTATACTTCTCTTCCTTTTTTTATTAATAACTTATTTATTATTACCTAAACCCAATTTGTTTTCGTTTCAAGTTAATTGTACTGGCACTTATATTATTTTGGTTTTTAGTTTAATATACTTAATGTAGCCTGTTATTGGCAATTACTGTTGGCTGCTAATCTAATAAATAAATAAATTTTCGAGTATGGCGCCATCTTTGGCCTTCATAAGTATGGCATATATGTACAGTGTGTCCCAGATAGCGTGGGATTGCATGGGTAACTTTGTTATTATTAAAGATAGAGAATTGGTTAAATGGGCAATGTTTTGCAGTTTTGGATGCTTATTTAAAATTTCCTTATGGAAATTCAAAATGTCGCATAGGTTCGACGTAAATTCAAAGAAACTAAAATTGGTCATTTCCTTGAATGTCTTATATCATCGAAAGTATAAGAGATATAAAAAAAAGTTTTATATAAAAGTGACTATCTTTGATACGCTTAATTTAGAATTGATGTCAAAAAAAAGTTCAAGATGGCTACTTTTGAGGAACATTTACCAACTTGCTAAAGTTAAATAGGCGCTATATGAGATTTTTAGATTACTTGATAGATTTTTTAATTCTCTTTTCAACGAGCCATCATAACATAAGATTGAAAATAAGATACCAGTTATATCAACGGTTTTTGTATTTTAATCAAGTAGGCTGTGATGAATTAAAAAAAAACAAAACAAAATCTATTCGAGCCAACAAAACAATGGAAATAATTACATCAGATGTTTAAAAAATCAGGGGCGCACTCATGACAGGGGGGTTTGGGCATTACAACTCCCTCTAAAATTTTATATAAGTAGGCCTAGAAAAATTTTGATTTTTATAACATCACTTATTGACTATCTTATTATCCATACTTACATACCTACAAATGGTGGTATAACTACAAACTATCCCCTCGAAAAAATGTCATGCCATTATCCAGTTAAACACATTTCAAGACACTTTGCTTTATTTTACCATTGATGCATTGTCCCAGGTCACATTTTGTAGGTCAGTAGGTGGTTTATCCGCAAGAATATCGAAACTAACAGTTTTACCAGTCCGAGTATATGGACAGATGAATCTTTTTCTAACTGTGGGTGTTCAAATCGACACAATGAACACTATACTCGTCACAGGAAAACCTACATGATGTAGTTTCACGCCGAACTCAAGTAATTTTTTTTAAATTAATGTATTTTATGGCATAATGGGAAGTCATGTAATTGGACCGGTAATCTTCGATGGATCTTTAACTGCTCACCACGATTTACAAATTCTCCAATAAACTTCCTTAAAGGATTTTTCTCGACAACGTATGTTTCGAAGAAAGGGTTGGTTTATGCTACCTACCAACAAGCTGGCTGCTTAGGTCACAATTCACGAATTATGTACAGTACATTAAATTATAAAAGTAAGTACTTAATTAAAAAATAAAAGTAAAGTGGAAGTAGCTACCACTACAATAATAATAATCATCATCAATGGCAACACGTTGCCTAAACTAAACTGTCTTGAAGTGTGTTTCACTAATAATGGCCAGTATTTTAAACATCTGGTGTAATTATTTTCATTGTTTTGTTGCCTCGAATAGATTTTGTTTTGTTTTTCTTTATTCGTCACAGACTACTTGATTAAAATACAAAAACCGCTAATATAATTGGTATCTTATTTTCAATCTTATGTTATGATGGCTCGTTGAAAAGAGAATTAAAAAATCTATCAAGTAATCTAAAAATCCAATATGGCGCCCATTTAACTTTAGGAAGTTGGTAAATGTTCCTCAAAAGTGGCCATCTTAAATTTTTTTTGACATCAATTCTAAATTAAGCGTATCAAAGACAGTCACTTTTATATAAAACTTTTTTTTATATCTCTTATACTTTCGATGATATAAGACATTCAAGGAAATGACCAATTTTAGTTTTTTTGAATTTACGTCGAACCTATGCGACATTTTGAATTTCCATAAGAAAATTTTAAATAAGCATCCAAAACTGCAAAACATTGCCCATTTAACCAATTCTCTATCTTTAATAATAACAAAGTTACCCATGCAATCCCACGCGATCTGGGACACACTGTATATATCATGGATCAAATTGGAGCAGGAACTTTCGGAAAATCCAAATGCCATACAGTAGCAAATCGACCAAAATTATTAACAAAAAATGACAACTTTGCGGGGGTATGGCGGCTATGCCAGTAGGCATGATGATTTTCGTGCTTGACTAACTAAGGACTGGTCTGATGCTTGTAGCAAATCACAAAAAAAAAAAAACAATCGACAAGTTCAAATTAGTATGGCGAGCTAGAAAGCCCACCGGAAAAGTATGGTATTTTGTTTCCGCCAGTTGTTTTGTCACCGACTACCAGAAAGTGTTCAAAGAATTTTGTGTAGCAAATTGTTCAAAATCATTAAACAATCGTCACGCAATAACCCATAACGGCCCCACTCCCAGGGAGTTAGCACCATTTTCGTTTGGGAAGTACTTAATTACTTTGAATGGTCGCCATACTTGTAGCAAAAATCACACCAGAAAAAGTATCACCATATCCCGCTCTATAACGCATTCTGGAACTTCGGTCGACTGGACACAGGAGTTTAAAAATACTTAAAATCTCACGTAGCATTTGAAATAGCTCGAATTCATTGGACAAAAGAAACTTTACTTGATTACGGCAGATAGTGATTTAGATTGGTATACATTTATCCTTGTGGTGCAACAGTCGCCGTTTCGCAACTAGGCTGGGAGCTGGAAATGGTACGACTATTGATTTATTTATTTATTTAGCCTTTATTTTTGAGTGGGCGGGGTTTCAGCCAAGGCTGCTCTACCAACCCAACCCACTATACATTTACAAATATCCATGCCCGAACCCGGATTCGAACCAGGGACCCTAGCACCACAGTCCAGCTTCAACTGAACTGCGCCACACAGGCCGGCAATCACATGTAATTTTTGTAATTCTGGTTTAGCATGTGTGCTTGATAATACTAAATCTGATAATACTTTAGTCTTTAAAAAGGGGGAAGAAAATGTGATCTTCCTCTTTAGTGAGGAAAGTAAAAAACAATTGCTGCGTTGATCTTAATAATGACATTTAAAATTGAAACATACCCGTATCTCGATTGGTATGTGGCAAACTTCATCATTGTATTCGATAATTTTTTAATTTTGATTATAGTTTCAGAAAAAATGATGTGTAAAACTTTCTTCTCTAGTTGTACAAATATCTTTTGTGAACTCAAATAATAACAATATTGCTTCAAATATTTTCGAGCAAGGCATATTTGATTTATTGTAAAATGAACCTTTTTATTTTGTCGATTTCTACGGTTTTGAAAAACGGAAAATTATAAGTACTAGTATGAACAGATGCAGTATTTTTTTCTCTAAAAAAACGTATTTATACTTTTGCTCTAAAATACTTAGGGGAGCTAGTAATTGACTATAAAGAAATTACCATTAAAATCCCTATGCTGCGTCGCGCTACGCACCACCCTGTATATCGGGTGAAAATTCCCAAACCGACTATAGAGAATTAACATGGGAAAAAGGTTTTTTTGTAGATAGTTGCTCCCCAGGTTAACTTAGACGGTTTATAATGACACCAATCGAAAGAAGATTTTTTTCCTCGTCTAATGATATATACGAATTAATTTTCAGGTGTATTTCTCACTATTTTATCAAAAATTCGGCAATAAATCCACTTACCAAAAATAATGTGAAGCCATGACTAGTAAATCAAAAAGCAGATTCAAACGTCGAAATCAATATCAGTTTATGACAACTGGCATTAATTTTTTTGTAAAATGTATTTCACTGAGGACAAAGTATATATAATAAACAACGTTTACAGCGGAAATATTTGCTCTAGTACGCGATATTTGTTTTCCGTGCTTTTAATTTGAGCGTCCCATTCCGTCTGTGTGAAAACCTATTTCAATCCTTTAGGAAATTTCCATGGCTTAACATGATTTTGCTAATGGGACTTGCCTATTGCTGAAGTTTTGAAAAAATAATGAGAAATACGCCTGAAAATAAACTAAAAAAATCTTCTTTTGATTGGTGTCATAATAAACCCTCTAAGTTAACATGGGGAGCAACGATCTGCAAAAAACGTTTTTCCCATGTTAATTGCCTATGTTCGGTTTTAAAATATTCACGCCTTCACGGCCTCAATAACATCCTCATAGGTCACTTTATTGATGTGAATTTCACTAAATTGGTCGATATATGATTGATATTAAATGGTGGATTGTCATAGACCGAATGGAAATAACGCCCAAACCCGCTGGCAATATCAGTATATTGTAAGGTGTCGTTATTATAGTGCATTTTCGTACAGAACGTCTCGTTAGATCTTTTTTATGTAACGCCAAAACGTCTTGGTATTCGTAGATACATCATTTTCAGGTGAGCTTGTGAAATTGTCATACGCTTCCTTGATGTTATCCTTAATTTTCCGGCTGATTGGTTGAAATTATGTACACAACTCTTCGTTTGTGCATTTCCTTTTAAGTTTTTTTTAAAAAGGCGGTGTTTTCTCTGTATATCTTTGATAATGGTAATTGTATAAAATTTATGGAATACTGCGTTTATTTCGGAAAATTGGTTTAAAGAATTCTAATTCGTGTTAGAAAATGTGTGATACAAAGTCAAGTAGTTACCCTTTTTGTAATTACTCGTATATTGTGGACTTGCGAAAGTGGATTTTATTTTAAGCATGTCTCTATGGAACGCCGTTTTAGTATTTATACCAACATTTTATCATGTATCATTTTAAATAACAGTCAATCTTATGTCTCTAAATTTTTCGTTTGTTGTTTTTATCTTACGTATTAAGAGATTGATTAAAAAAATGTTGATTAATAAAGATGATACATGAATTAAAATGTTTGTTGATAATTTTAATTAGGCGCTAGTATACACGTAGTCAAATAGACTAAACTGTAGTTCCTGAAACTTCCGCACAATCAGAGATACGAATTAAAATTATCAACAATCATTTTAATTAATGTAACATTTTAATTCAACAATCACTTTAAATAATTCTTGCCGATTTTAACAGCATGAATTCATATGATTGTTGAATTAAAATGTTCTCTGAAAATATTTGTACAATTTTATTCCAAAATTTTACAATGTGCCATTTTAAATAACAGTCAATCGTATGCCTCTACTTTTTACGTTTGTTGTTATTGTCTTACGTATTAAATATGATTGTTTAAAGAATGTTACTTAATAAAAATGTGAAATGAATTATATTGTTATATTGAATGAGTGTATATGAAACTGTATTTCAACAAACAATTAATAACAAACAATTAAATTGAATTGCAAGAAATACTTCGATTAATAAAACGATTTTGTCCAACAAACATAAAAATTCATTCATTTTAAATGTGGAATTAAAATTATCAACAAACATTTTAATTCATCAGTCATATAAATTCGACGATTTGAAAATTGAAGCCGAATATTTTCAACAATCACTTTAATTCAACAAACAAATACATTTTTATTGTTAGACGTAGTAAAAGAATCTTTAAAAATGATTGTTGAATGAATATGATTGTTGAATTAAAATGTTACATGAATTAAAATGTTTGTTGATAATTTTAATTAGGCGCTAGTATACACGTACCCAAATACACTAAAGGATAGTTCCTGAAACTTCCGCACAATCACAGATACGAATTAAAATTATCAACAAACATTTTAATTCATGTAACATTTTAATTCAACAATCATTTTAAATAATGCTTTCCCATTTTAACAGCACGAATTAATATGATTGTTGAATTAAAATGATTGTTGGGAATATTTGTACAACACTTCAATAATTGAATTAATATGATTGTTGAATTAAAATGTTTGTTCATAATTTTAATCCCACATTTAATATGAATAAATTTTTATGTTTGTTGAATTAGTTCTAGTTAGTTATATTACTGTTCGTTTATGTATTCGTTTGTTGATTTGTATTGTTAAACTTTCGTTATACACCTTGCTATATAATTCATACATCATTTCAATTAAGTGAAGTTTTTTAAACAAACATATTTAATGTTTCACATAAAAACAACAAACATAATAAATCGGGAAATAAAATTAACTGTTGTTTATAATGTTACATTGTAAACTTTCGTAATAAAAAGTAAAACGGCGTTCCATATGTCTCAGTATCAAGTGCTGGATGATATTGTTTTTCAGATACAAGAGGACTATGACACTTATTTACTGTAATATTTACATTTGTGAGAACAAAATCTTTATGATTGACTATGTGATTAAATTGTATAAGATTATAAGACCCCATTATGTTTAAAAATTCGTATGACTTTTCATCTGCTGTTCTATCAAATAAATTTTATCGAATCGGATGCTTAATGCCTGAGCCCGAAACTAATTCATCAGATTCGATAAAATTTTTAGAACTGCAGTTTAATTGGATCATGTAGGCGTAAAACCATTACCGTAAACAAAACTGGATGCAAGCGAAATTCACCTTAATTAACATTGTTTGACGTAGGCGATACGACCTAGAATCGCTTATCAGTTGCGGTACCGTATTTTGTTCATTCTTATTCTACACGTCAACAATAACGCAATGCAGTTTGTTTAATAGACTTGTTTATGTTTAATCGTCGACGTGAGGTAAAAAAAAAGTTAACTCTGCATTTAGTGGGGTTAATTACATATCGGAATAGTAACAACAGATCGACTATATCAAATAATTCACAATCCAAAATAGTACAGTCAAGATACGTTTCAGTAGCTATTAAAAGTTTATTTGCATTAAACCAGTTGATTAGTTATGCCAAAGATTTGTTTAAGGTGAATTTTAAGTCGTTTTGACTGCAGGCAATAGTTACACTAGTATCATCTGCATAAGTACAAATGTGACACGTATCTATTAAATTATTGGGCAGATCATTCATATATATGATAAATAAAATAGGACCGAGAATGGAGCCTTGTGGCACACCATAATTCACATTTTGTTTATATATTATATATTTAAAAAAATTGTGTAGCAAGTTGTCAAAAATCATTAAATTTTGCGACATGTTTAAACAATCGTCCACGCAATAACGGCCCCACTCCCATCGGGTTAGCACCATTTTCGTTTTGAGGAGTACTTAATTAAACCTTCGCCATACTTGCAGCAAATCACACCAGTAAAAGTGTCACCATCTTCAGGTCTATTACTCAATTCATGGGACCTATTTCATCGTTACACACAAATGCATCTTCGATAGTCTTCTTTTTTTATCGGTCTCTCTTGTATATAATGATCTTTGAAATTTGTTTCATTCAACTTACATCCCTCATTATAGCTGTAAAATGCAACGAATTTATTATATCGTTTTACCGATTGTTGATAAGATTCCTCTCCCAGAAAGCGGTTCCGCAATCTACGCAATGTACGAATGTAATGCGAAGTACGTAAATTACTTAGATCACAATGCCCGGAGCGCGGATGGTAAATTGACCAAATTTCCGAGATAAATGAACTAGATTAAGCATGATTCACCTACGGTTGTACATTTTAATCGTCCCTTTTTTGTTACAGGTTCTCACTAACGAGGCAAGATACGGAGACAAATAATTCACCAGGTGTTCGTAGTTCGTCAACCGACAGTAACGCTCCCGGATTTCCTAAAGTTCTTCCAGCACCTGGGGCCAGCGCTTTAGTGCAAAATCGACGTCGTACATTAGAATGTCTCACACCGGCACCGATAACGCGCCGTCCCGGCTCGTTCAGACAGCCGAGATCACCGAAGGCGACACCGGAACGACAGCCGCACTCGTTTTGTTGTAGAAGACTTTCGTGGCCTGAAATTGATCATCAGGTTCACTCGGGGTGAGTAATTCCCTTCGGCAAGCTTTTTCGTAGAACTCGACGATTCGGAGGGTGAGCATATAACTTCGGGCTCGCAATTTATGTACATTTCTTTCGCGTCGACGGATCATTGAAAGTCAATATGTATCCCTATTGAAAAGATATACCATTTATTTCGTCTCTATTATTTATTTTGTGGATTTAGAAGGGCACTTTCTTTAAAAAAAACACGTAATAAGTTAGATAAAGGACATTCACATCAAAGACCCGCATTGATTGCGTCTGCGATCTTTTATTTACTCGTCTATTTACACAATGGAGACGGTTTAATAGCTGTGGATCTCTTGACAAGTAAGTGGTTTACAACCGCCCCGTTGAGATCATCTTGAAGAGACTGAATCTCGAATTTGTACTTCTAAGGAGTTTAGAGCTGTATAACTTCATTAACAGTTCACAACTTTCACCAATATGCAAATAGTGATCGCCATACAGAGCTGGGCAGTATTCGATTTTGTAAATACTTTTTAGTACTTATTCAAATCCTTTAAAGTATTCAAATACTTTGTAATTAAATACTTTTATGGAAGCAGTATTTGTATTTGTAACTCAAATACTTTCACACATATTTAGTATTCGAATACTTCGCAAACTATTTGGATACTTATTTCTCGGGAAAACACTTTTTCTTATTCATTTTGGTGCGTAGAATCCAAAATAATTCGTACTTTTTCGATTAGACTTCTCAATCAAAAGTTACGGACTAGAAACCAATTTCGAAAGAAAATTCAAAGGGCTGTAACTTTTGAACTAGTAGCCCAATCTTAGAACTGTTTGAAATTATGGATTCTACAGGCCACATTCTATCAGAACATTTTTTTTCCCGGTTGATCTGAGACAATTTTTTTTTCAGGCCTCAAAAAAAGGCACGTTCCTTTTTTACCAAAAATCGACTACACCAAAATTTCTCGCGAAAACACTTTCTCTTATTCATTTTGGTGCGTAGAATCCAAAACAATTCGTACTTTTTAGATCAGACTTCTCAATCAAAAGTTATAGACTAGAAACCAATTTCGAAAGAAAATTCAAAGGGCTGTAACTTTTGAACTAGTAGCCCAAGCTTGAAACTGTTTGAAATTATGGATTCTACAGGCCACATTCTACAAGAAAATTTTTTTTCCGGGTCGATCTGAGACAATTTTTTTGTCGGGGCTGAAAAAAACGCAGTGTACAACCTTCCTTTTTTACCAAAAATCGACTACTCCAAAATTTCTTAGGAAAACACTTTTTCTTATTCATTTTGGTGCGTAGAATCCAAAACAATTCGTACTTTTTCGATCAGACTTCTCAATCAAAAGTTACGGACTAGAAACCAATTTCGAAAAAAAATTCAAAGGGCTGTAACTTTTGATCTAGTAGCCCAATCTTGGAACTGTTTGAAATTATGGTTTCTACATGCCACATTCTATCGGAAAATTTTTTTTCCCGGTCGATCTGAGAATTTTTTTTTCAGCCCTCAAAAAAAGGCAGTGTATAACGTTCCTTTTTTACCAAAAATCGACTACACCAAAATTTCTCGGGAAAATACTTTTTCTTATTCATTTTGGTGCGTAGAATCCAAAACAATTCGTACTTTTTCGATCAGACTTCTCAATCAAAAGTTATAGAGTAGAACCAATTTCGAAAGAAAATTCAAAGGGCTGTAACTTTTGAACTAGTAGCCCAATCTTGGAACTGTTTGAAATTATGGATTCTACAGGCCACATTCTATCAGAAAATTTTTTTTCCCGGTTGATCTGAGACAATTTTTTTTTCAGGCCTCAAAAAAAGGCAGTGTATAACCTTCCTTTTTTACCAAAAATCGACTACACCAAAATTTCTCGGGAAAACACTTTTCTTATTAATTTTGGTGCGTAGAATCCAAAACAATTCGTACTTTTTCGATCAGACTTCTCAATCAAAAGTTATAGACTAAAAACCAATTTCGAAAGAAAATTCAAAGGGCTGTAACTTTTGAACTAGTAGCCCAATCTTGAAACTGTTTGAAATTATGGATTCTACAGGCCACATTCTATAAGAAAATTTTTTTCCGGGTCGATCTGAGACAATTTTTTTGTCGGGGCTCAAAAAAAGGCAGTGTATAACCTTCCTTTTTTACCAAAAATCGACTGCACCAAAATTTCTCGGGAAAACACTTTTTCTTATTAATTTTGGTGCGTAGAATCCAAAACATTTCGTACTTTTTCGATCAGACTTCTCAATCAAAAGTTATAGACTAGAAACCAATTTCGAAAGAAAATTCAAAGGGCTGTAACTTTTTAACTAGTAGCCCAATCTTGGAACTGTTTGAAATTATGGATTCTACAGGCCACATTCTATAAGAAAATTTTTTTTCCGGGTCGATCTGAGACAATTTTTTTTTTCGGGCCTCAAAAAAAGGCAGTGTATAACCTTCCTTTTTTACCAAAAATCGACTACTCCAAAATTTCTTAGGAAAACACTTTTCTTATTCATTTTGGTGCGTAGAATCCAAAACAATTCGTACTTTTTCCATCAGAATTCTCAATCAAAAGTTACGGACGAGAAACCAATTTCGAAAGAAAATTCAAAGGGCTGTAACTTTTGAACTAGTAGCCCAATCTTGGAACTGTTTGAAATTATGGATTCTACAGGCCACATTCTACAAGAAAATTTTTTTTCCGGGTCGATCTGAGACAATTTTTTTTTCGGGGCTGAAAAAAAGGCAGTGTACAACCTTCCTTTTTTACCAAAAATCGACTGCACCAAAATTTCTCGGGAAAACACTTTTTCTTATTCATCCACCACGCTTTGAAAACTGGTACACGTATTCTTAAGGATATAACTGGTATAAGAAAAGTCCTGGTAGATACCTCCTATATAATAATATAATAATATTACGCTTTTACTCCCCTTAAATTTGTATTATAACAATAGAAATATAAAAAAAGCCAACCCTTACAAAGTATAACTTGATTTTTTAAGTAGTATTAAGACTTTTATCTAGTATACTATTTTAAATTTTTAATGTATTTGAGTGACAAGTATTCGAATACTTTTCAAAGTAAGTTAATGAAATACTTTTCAAAGTATTGGAATACTTATGAAAGTATTCGAATACATTCTAAAGTATTTGAATACTTATTTTTTAAAGTATTTGAATACTTTTCAATTTATCTGTATCTAGTATTCGCTTGTGCTGGACGTAAAAAGTATTCTGCCCAGCTTTGTCGCCATATAAGAAGACCAATTTGCATTTATTCTTATTACTTTTGTTCTGTTCCACATTTAACTCGTAACAATAATAATGGTCACTAAAATAACTTTTAACTAGTGGTACGAATTAACGAAGGGGGCATAATACTTTTATGAGAGTGCTGCCAAAGTTTTTATGAACACTTACTACATTAATGAGGCACGTAAGCAATCCAAACTCGAATAAAAAGGGAACGAAAAGGTTATATTTTGACTCCTGGTAACGGCGGCTTTAAAAATGAATAAATAAAAAGTGCGATAATGCGGATAGAAGCTTCAAATGACAGAGATTGTAACTCTTACGCGTGATGTTTGTAAATATTTAAAGCAGTTTCGGAGCGTCGCAACTGAGGAAGCTTTTAACTTTGTTACCCAGAATGTAGAGAAACCCGCTAGGCTTTACGAGCAGTCGAAAATTTCAATCTCTCTCCCGCATGCGAATCTTGCTCATTTTCTTTTCCAACTCGTCCCTCACTACGAAAGTTTACCAAATTGGAAAACGCTACGTTGCGTTATCGAATTATGTTTGTTTCAGAGTTCAGGAGATCGATGGACAATATTTTGAGAGTTTTACGGCTTTGGCGTGGCAGCAGGACGCTCAGCGTCAAAACGCGCTGAAAACGGCTGAGGTGGCGGCGGCCGAACCGCCACCTCAGGAGATCGATTTGGGCATTATTCCGATAGATTACACACCACCTCAGAATGAGAAGGATCAACTTTATGTCGAAATGCTGTATACAATCGCCAATTCTGTAAGTAGCGAAATTTTCCACATACAAAATTGAGGGGTTCATTTCTTACGTAATTGCAGGTTGGTGCACCCGCTCCAGGAGGACAATACGCGCATTACAAGGAGGACCTGTACCTTTACGGCCAGCGTGCGTTTGGTGTACCTCCCGATCGGCATTACAGAATGTTGCATTTAGCAGGGGAGGAGAAACCGCCTATTGTAGTCCTGAGCGTCGTCGTAATGGAAGCGGAAGGATTAGAGGCGAAGGACGCAAACGGTGAGCTTTCGTCAATTTTTGCTAATACTTGGATTTTTGCACCCCTGATTATCCTCAATGTAACTTCGTTCACAAACTTCACTGCATAATGTAACTTATTCAGCTTCTACAAATTTTGTTTCTTTAGTAAGCCATTCAAGTATACTCTCCAGGAATTTAAATAGAAATCCTTCAATTAACTTACGATCAACTAACAGAATCCACGAACCGTTCTAAAGTTTTGCCCGTCGCCTTTCTAAATCTCTTCCAATATTAAAAGTTTTTCGTAGGGATGTATTTTCTTATACAGGGGGACACTTTTAAAACTTTCAATGGGCGATATCGTTTTTTATATTAGAGGTATCACAAAATGGCCAAAACCGTTTCGGTAGAATCGAGGGGGAAGCAAAATGATCGTATAAAGAAGGAACCAACTTCAACCTCGTACCCCCCGCCAACCTCATGCCTAAATTTTGAATTGTGACGTATCACTTGTGATACATCATTGGAAAGCTCTTAAAAAATGCTTTTCAGAAATACCATACACTTGAAAGCATTTTTTAAGAGCTTTCCAATGATGTATCACAAGTGATACGTCACAATTCAAAATTTAGGCATGGGGTGGCGGGGGGTACGAGGTTGAAGTTGGTTCCTTCTTTATACGACCATTTTGCTTCCCCCTCGATTCTACCGAAACGGTTTTGGCCATTTTGTGATATCTCTAATATAAAAAACGATATCGCCCATTGAAAGTTTTAAAAGTGTCACCCTGTATACTCACATTTGCTTACTTCATCTCGATATAGAGTAAATAATTCACTGCAAAACTAATTCATTCTGGGCGTATTGTTAGGTAATTCAATTCCAAGATAACGAAGCCAGGAAAAATATTAGCGAGACGATTAGAAAATAATCAATTCACTCATAAATCAACGTACCAGTACTAGTACTCACCAAAATATGTCAATATTGGACAATAAAAAGTGGTACTGGTACTAAGAAATAAATGAAATTCTGGTTCATTTGATTTTAATGAAAGTGCAGAACTAATACATAGATGTTGTCTTTCTGAAGGCCTGAAAGACTAAATAGCAGTTTAATTTGGGGGTAAAACAATAAAGGCCGTTTAAACTTATCTGTTGCCAAATACATGTTCTTAAAGTTTAACTTAAACTAAATCTAAACTAAACACACCCAGGTAATTTTGTCGCTCTCGGGGTGTGTCTGTGTTATTCTTCTTAGGAGCCACTCGTTAGGAGGTTCTGTATCGCTTTGGAGTAGCACTAGATCCCCAATTGTTAACGAAGCATCTGAGGACTTGGTTTTTGTTTTCACTTGAAGAGATGTTAAATAATCTCTGGACCACTGCTTCCAGAATTGTCGTATGATGTGCTGGTGATTGTAGGATGATTCGCCCCCGAAAATTCGCCCCTGAAATTTCGCCCCCGGAATATTCGCTCCCAAGAAAACTCGCCCCCAAGTAAATTCGCCCCCGGACTATTCGCCTCCGTAAGATTCGCCCCAGAAAGATTCGCCCCCAAGAAAACATAAAAAGTTTTGTATTGTTTTTTAATTACTAATTGGTAGTTAGATTTATTTAAAAAAAACGAATTTTGTGCACGATTTTCTAAGAGTTTAAATATTACAATCCTAATAGACGAAGAGTTTATTTTATTGTAAATCAAACACAATATTTCACCTTTCGTAAGTACAAAAATCTGAAAATCAAACTGACAACAGCAAAAAAGGAACTCTTATGGCATCAGTAATAAACAGAGTTGGACTGGGTCGCTGGGTCACTGGGTCAACTGGGTCACCTGGGTCACTAAATTAAACTGGGTCACTGGGTCGCTGGGTCACGTCATACTCTTTTCAGTTAGAC
This sequence comes from Photinus pyralis, assembly GCF_008802855.1. Taxonomy (NCBI): domain Eukaryota; kingdom Metazoa; phylum Arthropoda; class Insecta; order Coleoptera; family Lampyridae; genus Photinus; species Photinus pyralis. The sequence continues at coordinate 25,460,717 of NW_022170663.1, forward strand.
CCAGTGACCCAGTTGACCCAGTTTGACCCAGTGACCCAGTGACCCAACTTGACCCAGTGACCCAGTTTGACCCAGCGACGCAATTTCACCCGGGGACCCAATTCGACCCAGTCACCTAGTTTGATTGAATAACGCAGTTAAGTCAGTGCCTTCGGTTCAAGTGTACAGATTATGCAATAAATGAAATGCTGGTTTGTTGAAAATAATACTCGATTGCTTGACAACTGCCATTTCTGTGATGTTTGCTTTAATACTGCCGTAAAAAACTTTCCATGTCCCGAATTGTATTAGAATAATTTATTTCTTTGCTTCAGGGCTTTCCAGTTTGCTTACAGGTGTTCATTCACATTTAATTTTTTTCTACTAGTTAGCTTAATCCAAATAAATCTTTTCTCTAAATACTTTCATTGACTACTTGACTACAAACTATAAACAAATGCATTTGATTTTTTTAGGTATTAGTTCTCTTGAATGAAATTGGGCTACGTGCTTGTTGCCGAATATTATTGAGGAAGTTTTTTTTTAATTAAAAGTTACTTGAAATTGTTTTGGATGATAACTAACAATAATTTAATTACTGGGCTACCGGGTCAGGACGGGTCACTGAGTAAAGCTGGGTCAGGATGGGTCACTGGGTCAAGCTGAGTCACCGGGTCAAGCTGGGTCACCGGGTCAAACTGGGTCAAGCTAGGTCACCGGGTCAAGCTGGGTCACTGGGTCAAGCTGGGTCACCGGGTCAAACTGGGTCAAGCTGGGTCACCGGGTCAAGCTGGGTCACTGGGTCAAACTGGGTCAAGCTGGGTCACCGGGTCAAGCTGGGTCACCGGGTCAAACTGGGTCACCGGGTCAACTGGGTCACCGGGTCACTGGGTCACCGGGTCACTGAGTCAGTAAACTAACTGGGTCACCGGGTCACTGGGTCACTCTATGCTTGACCCAGTCCAACTCTGGTAATAAAAACGTGTCTGTATTGTCATTTTTATACATAATAGTAGGGCACAAAGTATATACTAAATTCATTGTCTTTTTAAGGTCTAAATTTTTGGTAAATGGTCAACGTTCAACATTTTTTGATCTCAAGTGGATACTTTGGACATTTTAAAACTTTTATGGCATTTGCACCTTTTTTACCAAAATTCTCAAATTTAAGGCTGATCCGACGGGCTGAATTTGGAAGGAGTACAAGAGTACCGTAGCAGACTAATTGCTACTTAACTAATAAATATATAAGCAAACTTTTTTTTATATTTAAAGAAATGGGATGTTTGGAGTTAGATTTTTTTAGATTATTTTATTTATGATTTGATACTTCAGCAAACTTCGTCCATGTTGGTGTTTTTCAACACAAATTTACATCAAATCTGGACCAATTTTCAAATGTAAGTCTAAGGTCCTTTGTTTATACATTGATGCCAAAAACATTTCAATACATCCATAAATGGCTGAGCAATTAGACTCCTTTGTAAATGCAATTTGTTGTAAAATGTATTGCAAACATACGGTTGACGTTGAAGCGTTGAATCAGCGTTTTACAGGTGAGAGACGATTGAATATGAACAATTTCGAGTCTCGCCGTATTGAGTTCCAAATATCGTAATTTTTGCAAATATTTATTTAATTAATTTAAACCAACCTATTACTTCCGAGGGTTAATAAATGTTATGGGGCGAATGCTATGGGGGCGAATTTGTCGGGGCGAAAATTCCGGGGGCGAATTTACCGGGGCGAGTCTTCCGGGGCGAATTTACCGCACACCTTGCTGGTATCTAGACAGTTTATTGAGTGGAAAGTGTAGCACGCTTGGATCCGGAGGCATCACTAACGGTCTTCCGATTACGGTGCCTTTTGGGTCAAAATTTTTAGTTGAAGTAACATTCATTTAAATATTTAAGGTTACATTTGCATAAAACAACCATTATTTAGCTGATTCCTGCACTTTCACCGTTATTTAAGAAATAAGATTTGTTATTTGAAACGGCCCTGCGTAATCCACTCCTATGATAAAAAATGGAGACACTGGAGTGACCCTTTGGGACGCAAATTCCGGGTACTTATTATGGTATAGGTTAACTGAAAATTCTTAAACCTTCCCCCCACCCTGATAATATTATCAGAATCGATAAAGGGTGCTAATTTTACAATGCGATTTTTCATTTTATGTATTGACTATTTTTATTCAAAATACAATCAGTACACAGAAAGCATTTAATGTCGGTCTCTAAAGCATTTATAACTACATTTACTAACTTTGTTAAAATAAAAATGCATTGCGTAGTTCTAAGCGTGGAATGGTCAGTGTTTGCCAAGGTGCAACTTTTGTTTTCGACCAGTGTTTTACGTGTTTTACTTTAACTTCTCCATCAGAGTTCTCTCTCCTTAAATAAATGCAAGCCCCCAGCGCCCATTCCCATAATTTTTGAACAAGAACCTTCCCTATTATTGTGCATGGACTGGTCAACCCTAAAGGATCGTATATTTTCGATATATCGGATAATATTGATTTTTTAGCGACCCAAGAGTACAACCAGAAGTGTTATATATCATTTTAAAGAACTCAATGAGTTCTATCATTTATGAAAAATTCAACTTTTTCTGTTTGTACCGAACTTGGAAAATTTAAAAAAACCACATTCCGAGCGCCTGGAAAATCGTGTTTTCTGAAATATTTAATCCAGTTACACATAGAGGTATCTATTCCATTAAAGCGGCGTTGAATTTTGAAGTCCTTAGCGCTTCGAATTAACTTTTTCTTTATGTTCATGTGAGAAATACTCTTCTTTTTATTAGGGGTCGAAATTTGTCAAATGTTGGATCGAAAACTTCGACATGCGAGCGATATGTGATTTATTCAATATTTTGACGTTTAAGATTTGCATAAGTAATTCATAAAACATGCGAAAAGTTTTTAAAGAAAGAATTATGTTGATATCTGGTGTATTCAAGTTCAGTACAGAAAAGATTATACGTGCCATCAATTCTATTCACTCAAATGCGGTTGGTATCGATCAAATATCACTTCAAATGTCGAAATTATGTTCTCCAGATGTCCTACCAGCCATTGTACATCTAGTTAATTATACGATTGAAAACTGCGTAGTTCCCCATCTTTGGAAAAGGGCTCTTGTGCGTCCTATACCTAAAAAGTCAAACCCAACCGAGTTTTCTGATCTTCGGCCTATTAGTATTTTGCCTGTAGTGTCCAACATTTTTGAGAAAATTCTATACTGTCAACTAACTGAGCATCTCACTCGCTTTAATATTCTCCCTGAGCTACAATCCGGTTTCCGAAATAAATACAGTTGTGAAACGGCCTTGCTCAAAGTGACAGATGACATTTTTGCGGCTCTGTCGGAAAATAAAGCGGTAATTTTGCTTTTACTTGATTTTTCAAAGGCATTCGACACCATCAGCCATGATACCCATGATAATGACCACATTATTAACCACTTTGAACAACTGCCGAGAAAGCCTACTTTACAATTGGAAAAAAGGTTATAATCATGTCATCAGACGCTAGTAGTGAAAAAAAACAATTCTTAGTCGGTTTTTCACGAACTTTCAACGGATATAACTAGGTTACGGTTGGATAAATGAAGCTGATTTTTTTTTCACTACTAGCGTCTGATGATAGGTATGATTATTAACATTTTTTCTACTTGTAAAGTAGACTTTCTCGGCATTTGTTCAAAGTGGTGAATAATGTGGACATTATTAACTAGTAGTCAATAATGAGAACTGTCACGCTGTCACTTTTAGAAAACACAGCCCAAAATTTCGCTCAATAAACGTTTAGACAAGTTCTCTAAAATGAATAATTGTCACCATCCGCCATTTCCAGAGATATTACTTACTTAAAATTATCACATTTTGAAAAAATTCGAACGAAATTATTCTTTGAAAATATTTCAATGACAGAACAAAATACGGCCTCTTTGACTTGTACTTCTACGTACTTGATTGACATGTTAAATTAAGAAACAAAAAATTCTATCCAACCGTTCACTTTCTTATCAATGTAATATGTTAATTTAGAGGATTTCAAGTGCTAGTAGTGAAAAAAATAGTATATATACCACGGTAGAGAAGTCTATTATTGCCTTCGCACCTTACACCCCTCGGCGCAAGCGCCTCGAGATGTAATCTTGGTGCTCAGGCAATAATACTGTACTTCTCTACCTTGATATAAATAATGTACTATTACAGACTAGTGATATGTACATACAGCCAATGACAGTGTTTCTGTTTTGAATTTTTTCTCTAATTATAAGATTATCTTATTATCTTACCATTATAAGATATCTTATAACTCTGGCTACAAGGGTCCTGGGTTCGAATCCCAGGTAAGGCATGGCTGTTTGTGATTGTATAGTCTATAGTGGGTTGAGTGGGGAGAATAGCTAATTAGCTAACACTCCGCCCACTATAAAATAAAGGCAATAAAAAAAAAATATGTTAACCCATAAAAATGAACAAATTGTAAATAAATCCTGCTGTAGTTGTAAGTAAGCAGTTACAATACTGATGATTCGAAATTCAAATCCACGAATAATATACGAAAGTAGTTCAAGGGAAACACATTTCTCTAAGCATTTCTTGGTCGTAGTCTTATTCTTAACGCAGTGCAGGTTAATTACTCTCAGTAAATTAAATCCCGAGACACTGTGCTACGAGTGTGACTTCGAAAAGACAGACAGTTGAATTTGATGTGGGTTTTTTATGCAGGTTTTTTTTTGTGAAATTTATAACGAGTTAATCGCGCATATTGTTGACATAAATATTTCAGAGCGATTCTTTGAGTGCAAACCTTGAGGTTTTTTAAATTCTATCATACAAAATAAATTCTCTTTAGTTCGCGAAAATTTAATTTCAATGCTTTCCTTGGTCATTTTATGTATTTTGACCTGGAAAATAAGATAGTTTGTAATGATATCCATATATTCAAAATGAACAGCTTTTGTAAATAGCGAGTAGTGTTGATTCACGATATTAAATTCAAAACGGTGTTATATTCAAAGGGGCCAAGCCAAGGGGGCAACTCATATCGAATTCTCTAAAAGAAAAAAATACTTCAAGAATTACAACACGCCCATTAGGGATTGTTTTAAGATAAGGGATGTAAGGAAAAACAAATCCCAATACACGATAGAGGTGCGCGACTCGACGAATTTGTTGTGTTGTTTATAAATTTTTAAGGTTGTAACATAGTGCCACCAAAATTTTTTTTTCAAAACGCTTCTGCATTATTGCTTTGCGATATATTTTCATGGGTTAGCGAATTATTAAGATTATGTATCGCTTTGTATCACTCGTATGGTAGGTAGGTATAAGACTGAACATTGAAGGTTACCGCACATCATTAATCGTCAACTGTAGATAAATGTACTGGACCTACAAAAAAGTGAATACATAACTTTGTTGATGAAGGACTCCATTTTTGTTTGACTGATTATTAATATATGATGAAAATTAATTGAGACTCAAAATTTTTTATTTTCTAAGGGCTATCGATTTCGACGAGAATGTCATCTTCAGGCCGAGCTGAAAGACTATACACATTTTCATGTAAAATCTTTCAGCTCGGCCTGAAGATGACATTCTCGTCGAAATCGATAGCAGTTAGAAAATAAACATTTTTGAGTCTCAACTCTCAATTAATTTTCATCATATGTGAATACATAAATTGTCTCTTCAATTTCTTATAGAAATATTTTTTGTGTAAAAGTAGGTAATAGTTTCTGACTTATATTGAAAAAACGTAAACAAAACCGGTTTTTTTTTGTTAATATAAAAACATAACATATTGACGGAAAAAAATTTCCCTAGGTTATATCTCATTAATCGCATAATTTTCGATCTCTGACGCCTGGACTATGTGGATTCTTTACGAAAGCAAATTCATACAAAACTTCTTAAGGAATTCAAAAGAAGGGTGACGCTAGGTTATTTTAGGTTTAGGAGATCGCCCTTTCAGCTACATTCAGAGGGCAAATTCACATGATTTTCCTGATTGTTAGGCACATTGGTGTTTATTGATGGGCTCCAGCATCTCAGTAAGTTTCTTCAATAGTTTTAGGAGAAACTACTTGCCTTGGGCGCCCTGAGATGAATACTAATAATAAATTTGATAAAATAAAACGTTACACTAACTTCATAAACCATAAAATTGAAACTTTTATACAGTAATTTGAGTATTAATGTACTGTTTGTAAACTTTCATCATTTAAGATTACGTTTATATATCCAACGTCACTGATAAAGACCACAAGATACTAACCACCAAGAGCCATAACTCGTTGCAACTTGCTCATGATTGGTTTGCGCACCATAATTTAAAACTAAATAAAGAAAAAACTCAAGTAATTACGTTTTCTTCTAACCCCAAGTTTACATCAGGAAAATGCGCTAAAGTTCTAGGAATTTATGTAGACGACCGTTTAAATTGGACCAATCACATTGACTACCTAGTTAGTAAATTAGCAAAGGCCACGTTTGTTCTAAGGAACTTAAAAAAATGTATTAACACCACCACCCTTCAGGCATGTTATTTTGCACTATTTCACTCTCATTTAATATATGGTGTTAACCTATGGGGTAATTCCTCTAAAGTAAAAAAAGTGTTATCAATGCAAAAGAAAGTCGTCATGATGTTAGCCAATGAACATTATAGAGAACACGGTCAAAGTATTTTTTGTAAATTTCAAATCATGCCTCTTCCATCTATATTCATTTATTGTGCACTTCTAGAATTACACAAAAAGCAATCCTCGGTACTGACAAATGGCAGCACTCATAAATACAACACTAGAAAGGCTAACGATATGCGAACCCCTTACTTCAGGCTTTCCAAGTCTAAAAAGTATTACTATCAAGTGAAACTTTATAATATTCTCCCTAGTAATGTCAGGGACTCGACATTTTATTGTTTTAAAAATCGTGTAAGGAAACATATACTAAGTCATTGTTTTTATTGTGTAGATGAATATTTAAATACTCCATTTTCTTCTTAGCTCTAGTCATTATAGTATTGTATTCTACTTACAACTTTGATCTTTGACTGTGATATTTTATTACTGTACATTTGTTGGTTATTTACATATATTCATTGTTATTATATTTATTTTTGTGTATTTATGTGATGTTAGATTTTAATAGTTTACGATATAGGTACATTTTATCTTGTTATTACTGTTACCACACATTGTAATTGACGAGTCCTATATCCAATAAGCGATCATTCGGACTAATAAATAAATTATTATTATTATTAACGCATTTTACACATAAAAGTTCCGTCAAGAAACTGTCGTTTAACTAAACCAGTTTGCATAACTACAGGGAAGAGCTTTGTCAAATTGATGTTTCCATTAAACTACTTGACACATTAATCCGTGACTATATGAGTTATACGTTAGGGACGTTTTGGAAAGTGCGCGACAAGTATTCGCAAAGACCCAAACTAATCTACAGCCGGATTGCTACCGATTAAGTAGCATTAAACGTAATTAAGGAAGGTCAATAATCATTTCGAGATTTCTACTCGTAAATTATCGAGAGCTATTAGTAAATACCTTTGCAGATTGGTTTCTTTAGAAATTTAAATCGAGTACAGGCAAATCCCGAGCGATTTGCAATGCTACTAAATAATTAAATATCACACTTGAGAGTTTAATTTTATTTACACTTCGGAATTTGAGAACTTGCAACTCGTAAATGTGTATTTAAAATCTGCACTTCCTCCTTCATTTACTTGTCGATTGTCGATGCGGTTCTAAACTTGTACCCGAAGGCTAATGATCGAAAAAATAACAAATTCCTGATCCACTTTTTTCTGAATTCCTTAAATTTTGTTCCTGTATTCCATCTACTACACCCTCTGCATATTTTAAATACCTCTCCAACTGCCGTTGAAATAAGGAACGAAAAACAATGAAGAAAAAATTACTAGTGCACGGAGGATTCAGAATAGTTTACATATTCTGCTTCCTTCGGGACATCCATCCGGTAGTGGATGCTCTTATTTGCGAAGTACAGAAAGTTGTACTGCAGAAATTCAATCTCGAGAAAGGTTTAGGTTCTTTTATTTCCGCAGTATAATAGGATTGACTGGATTTTTTATTTTCTGAAACAGCATCAAAAGAAGTTCAGCAAAAGCGAAGGTTGCTAATAAGTTCTTTCTCTTTAGGTTTCAGCGACCCCTACTGCATGTTGGGAATACAGCCGGTTCCGGCGCCTTCGTCGCCTCAACCGCTAGCATCCAATCGCACTCTTTCGGAAACCTGCAATGACGGGCAGGGTAATCACGAAAAGCTCCGGAAGCATCACAGCTTCAAGCTGAGCTTTAAACGTAAGGAGGGTCGCATCCGAGAACAAAGAGACAGTATCGGCGGAGCGCTACCTGCTAAATTCATACGCGCCACGTCCGTTAAATCTCATACTCTTAATCCACGATGGAATGAGAAGTTTAGGTTGTAAGTATACACCTTGCACGTAATTACATTTTCTCGTTACCTACCTTTTTATATAACCTCGAACGCTTTATTATATAAGCGAGCTAATTCCGCAGTGAGCTGCCACGCTGGGCTCCACTTAATTGCTTTTAGAAACGGATGTGATATCACCTAATATACGCTTTCGAAAAAAATGTACGTAAAACACGCGAGTTCGTCCATCCAATCATAATTTTCCGTACCTACTCGAAAGATCAAAGCTCTTTCGCTTAACTACAACATCAAGAAGGTTGAAGGGTCGAGAACAATTGATTTTAAAGCTTTCAATTAAGCGCGACCATTTCATTCTTTTTGGCGTAGATACTTAATGAAAAAGGAAATCGTGCCATTAACAGATAATGAACCAACGTCGGGGGTTCGTTCGATAGTGTCATTGGAGAGTTTGCAAAAAAACTTGTTTGCAAAACCGCAAGCTATCTAATGGAAGTGTCAGCGTGATAAATTACAATTTTGGATGCTCTGAAAATGCATCAAAGAATTCTTGTAATTGAAAATGTTTAAAGGCCGTATTTCGCTCATATTTCTTATATGGTTTTGTAAATTAGGAAAAAAATATCATGTCTTGTTACTGTTGTAGCTGTTGTGTTGGTGTCATAAGTTAACGCAGTACAAAACAGACCTTGTTCTTTTATGAATAATATTGTTCTTCTTCTTCTCGGAGTCTTTTCCTGATGTCCTGCGCTAATCTTTTCATTTCTACATATCTACCCTTGTCTACGTCCCTTCTATGTATCTAAGGCTCTGTCGTCCTACCCTTCTCACCTACCTTCTATAGCTAGCTATACTAATACTCCGCGTCTGAGCACGTGCCCTATTATTCTCTCATCTTCTCTGTTTCCACATTTCTCTATCTTCTTGTACAAGCTTCAAGCTCACATTTCGAAAGCTTCTATTCTACTTTTGACTGTTTATTTTCATATAGGTACTTGATATAGAAATAAAACAATAATGCCCGATTTTACAAACGAAGGTAAGGTTAATCATTGGTTAGAACGTTAGCCACCTTTGATTATAAGGTAATGGCCGGTTTCACAATCGATAATTAAGGTTAATCAACGAGCAAAAATATTAGAATCGAAAGTATGTAATGTTCTCTCTGCTGGAGAGGACATTTAGGGAAAAGAACCACTTGAAGATGACTTTAAAAACTTTATTTACAACTCAACACCTACCTATATCTACTACATTTCGATTAATAATGACTGCACTAATCAGTTAATTAATTGTTCACGTCATGCGCAAATCATTATTTTGGACTATAGACATGAATTTGTAACCTATAAGTAGAAATCAACTAAAAGTACTACTTAAAGTAACAAAAACGAACTAGTATAGGCGCGAAGTTAACCAAAATAAATATTCTAATAAAGGTCTATGGAAAGTCGTTCACTCAATTAGTAGTAGTAGTAATAGACAAAGTGGAGAAGACAGGTCCTGTATCACTAAATGAAAATTGCCTAATAATGCCATTATTGAAAATGAAATGGATCTGGCCAACCATATGAATCAGTATTTTGCCAATGCAGGAAAAAACCTGACAGACAAAATTCATTGACCTCCTACTACGCCTCGGATTAATAAGCAGTGGCGTATTTACGGGGGGGGATGAAGGGGATATATCCCCCCTCCCCAGAAGAATTGAGTTATCATCATAGCTATTAGGTATTTAGGTAATACTCCGCTATCCACTCCGTCCACTTTAAAATAAAAGTAATAATATATAGGTATATATAGAGAGCAATTTTGGTTTTTGGTTAAAAGTCTAAAGTCACTAAAATCTAAATATTCTGTAGTACTCACTATTCACTATTCAGTGAGTGATCAGTGTTGGCAGTCAACGACTTGGCTATTCGGCATCGATCGGCAATTCGCTACATTGATGCCCAAAATAACAAATAGGTATCAGGTACTTAGTACTGCTACTGAGATGAGGTACCTGCGTCCTGCCTTTCACGAAATGACGAAAATAAGAATTTTAAATTTTAAAAACAGGAATTTTTTTGCCCATAACTTTTGATTGAGACGTCTAATAGAAAAAGTACGAATCGTTTTGGATTCTACGCACCCAAATTAATAAGAAAAAGTTTTTTCCCGAGAAATTTTGGTGCAGTCGATTTTTGGGAAAAAAGGAAGGTAATAACTGCCTTTTTTTTGCCCAGAAAAAAAATTGCCTCAGATCGACCCGGAAAAAAATTTTCTTATAGAATGTGGCCTGTAGAATCCATAATTCCAAACAGTTCCAAGATCGGACTACTAGATCAAAAGTTACAGCCCTTTGAATTTTTTGTCGAAATTGGTTTTTTGCCCATAAATATAATAATAATAATAATAATGTTTATTGAGCATACATACAAACAAAACAATAAAATAATAATGTTGTAAATAAAATAATAATGTTGTACATGTACAGCTCAAAAGGTAATGAATTCGGCCTAAAGCCGTTTTTCAATTCATCCTGTAAGACACAAAATGATAAAAAAAAAACAGTCGTCTTGCTAAATTAATTACAATTCTCTAAGAAAAAGCTCTTAGTAGATCTAACAAACTGAGGATAGTTCATGTGCAATGCATCTAACCTTAAATTTAACAACGATGGTGCAACATATGTGAAGCAACCCTGGAATTTTGCAGTTTTATGTCTAGGTATTGTAAAAGAATTAGTTCTTAAATTTACACAATGAGCAGCCGATCTTCTTATCAACAGGTGATATAAATATGACGGTATTCTAAATTGTAAAATTTTATAAAGCATTATCATATATAGATATTTGACACGATCCTTGATTTTTAACTCATTATAAGTCTGTGATAATACGGCGTGACGTGCTCTCTAAGGGGAATATTGCAAATGTATCTCATGCACGCATTTTGAGTTTTTTGCAGCCTTGCTTGGTCACGTTTTGTGAGAAAAAAATAATACACCATACAACAATAATCAAAATGGGGTAAAATAAGAGATTTGACTAGCTTACGCTTGCTGGACTCATTTAGCAGAGATTTAAGGTGATAGATTGACTTTAGTTTTAAATATGCAATTCTAATTATGTGATTAACATGATCAGTAAAACTTAACCTACTATCTACTTTAATGCCTAAGTTTTTCACCGTGGTAGACCATGGTATGCTTTCGCTCATTAGACGTAACTGAAAACTAGACACCAACTCCGAGTGAAGTCGAGGACCCACACAAATAGCAGTGGATTTGGCAGGGTTCAATCGCAAACCATTGTTTTGGCACCACGTCTGTACACCAAGAAGATCAGAGTTTACAACATCGATGGTTTCTTCAATATTTGATGTACTACACTCTATGTAAAGTTGTAAATCGTCCGCATACAGATGGTATCGAAGTTGATGAAGACTTGTAGGTAAGTCGAAGGTGAATGCCGAAAAAAGTAAGGGGCCCAAAACACTCCCTTGAGGAACACCTCTCTTGATTCTCGCGAAACTTGACGACCTATGAGAGATTCTGACTCTTTGAGATCGGCAATTAAGATATGCTGTGAACCAGCTTACACTATTGTCATCAAAACCTAGGTGCTTCAGTTTGGCGATGAGCAGCTCGTGATTTACTAAGTCGAAGGCGTTACTCTGATCTAGCAATATCAAGATGGTGGGGGATTTATCATAACTGTGAGATATGTCATTTATAACCTTCATAAGAGCTGTGTTGGTACTGTATTTTTTCCTGTACGCTGATTGGTAAACGGGTGTAATGTGGGAATTTTCAAAATACCGAGTAATTTGAGAAGCAATAATTTTTTCGAATACTTTTGCAAATGGAGATAATAAAGATATGGGGCGAAGGTCGTTGTAAGTCGAGGGATTGGTAACTTTTACTAAGGGGATAATATCAGCCGTCTTCCAAATTTCTGGACAGATTCCATTACGCAGGCAGTCGTTAAACAGTTTTAAAACAACATCTAAACAATGTGGGATTATCAATACTAACATTGTTAAGTTTATATAATCGGGTCCGTAAGCTTTCGATGAACTATTTTTAAGAGCAGTGTAAATATCATGTTCAGTGATTTCATTAAAAGTAAACGTAGTGTTTTCACACCTCATTGTACCGTTGAAGAACCGTATCACATTCGGGTCAATTGTCGAATTTTCAGCAAAATTTAAAAAATACTCGTTGATAGCCGTAGGATTCTGTAGTTGGGCAGGCAGCTCGACTCTAGTGCTCCTTTTGGTGCGTACACCCAGTTTTTGTAGATGATACCATTGTCTATTCGCATTACTTTTATTAGAATGCAATATGAACTGTAAATATGCTTTTTTTCCCGCGATATCGCTGACTTGACGTAATTTCGTAACTCGCAGTAA